>NC_134362.1:134147804-134352804 GCF_048569485.1 Anomaloglossus baeobatrachus | reverse complement strand
TTGCAATCATTTTCAAGAAGAAACTTAAGTATTATCTGACAGAATTGCAGGGGGTGGCAATACTTTTGGCCAGCACTGTAATTTTTATTTATATTTATATATATATATATATATATATATATATATATATATATATATATATATATATATATATATATATATATATATATATATATTATTATTATATTATATATTATAACACACACACACACACACACACACACACACACACACACACACACACACACGGCTGCCTTTGTGGTGGGGCTAAATACCCTAACATACTACGTGGTAGCAGCATCGGGGCACAGCTGTGGGAGCACATCTGTCTGGCAAAACAACATCGATTTAAACAGGATTACCATACATGCAAAAACAGGATTTTGATCTTTGTAAAAGTGTGACCTAATCACAATGGATGACTTGAATGCATGCCATTTCCGCTTTTCTTTCAATCTGCAATCTACAAGGGTAATCACATAGCTGGCGGGTGCTGCTGAGTAATTGCTACAATGAAGAGGTGAAATATATCTTTGTACTGTGTTAGCCAGTAGAGATAAAAAATTGGTTAAAAGAACTGAAGTCCTCAGTGGTTGATACCTTTTAATAGCTAACTGAAAAGATGGTAATAATAGCAAGCTTTCGAGACTACTCAGGTCTCTTCATCAGGCATGGTATAACACAAAATCTGAAGAGTCACATATTTATACACAATAGGACATAGAATAGTGCAGTATAAAAAAAAACAAAACAACAAGTTATATGAAACAGAACTCACTATGGCAGGGGGCAAACTGTTGTGGCCATAAATATTGCTGCAGTTCAGTGTGAAAGTTTTATTGTCCTCTGATCAGGGTCTGGTCCAGGGCTGTGACACGCTCGGATGGTCAGAGGAGCACATCTCTTAACTGATGTAAAAAGACATGAATCCATGAGACACATTCATCCCTGCTCTGAATGTGTCAAAGGTCATCATAAGTTTGTACTCCCATAGTCTCCTGTCTCTCTGGGACTCTTCAGATTTTGTGTTATACCATGCCTGATGAAGAGACCTGAGTAGTCTCGAAAGCTTGCTATTACCATCTTTTCAGTTAGCCATTAAAAGGTATCAACCACTGAGGACTTCAGTTCTTTTAACCAATTTTTTACAATGAAGAGAGCAGGATGGAGCAGTGGGGGATCACTTTGTACTCCCACCAAACTGATATTGATGAATTATCCTAAACACTTTATATTGCACAGCAAGTATTATATAAACAAAATAAAAAAAACACTTATTAAACACACATAAAAAAGGCAGACAATTAATAAAGTTTAGAAACCGGAAGTAAAAAACATTTTTATATATATATATATATATATATATATATATATATATATATATATATATATATATATATATATATATATATATATATATATATATATATATATATATATATATGTTTTTTAAAATTGCAAGTTTGGGGTTTTATTGTCGTCATCACTCACAGAGCTGCCCTTTTTAGCTTTCTTATTCTCGTCCAGGCATTTCCTGCAGTGGTCAGCCATGCACAGGACTTCCCCGCTTCCTCCGCATTGCAGGCCTCTTCTACCTGCATCATCCTCACTGCACAGATCACATAGACAGAGATTGCGCAACCTACAGTAGGTTCCCATGATCCAAGCATCACAGCCTGGTCATTTACAGCACAAAGAAAAAAAGAAAATGGAGCTACCGAGACAATTACCCTCATCCTGTCCTCAGGGTTAGCCGCTCTCTATACCTGTGCAGCTTGCTACTACTGTTCCCAGCTTACATTACCTTGGTCTCATATATACAAATCGCTAAAGATAGATTTTAAAGTATAGCAATGCCTCTTTAGATGTCAATGATGCTTGTAAAAGTCTAAACACGTCTAATGAAGGAGAAAAACAAAAAACACAAAAACACAAAACAAATACATTACTATTGGTGGGAGAAAAACATCAAGGACAAGGCAAAGTAGCTCTTTGCAGAGCCATGGAGTACAGCTAGATGTAGTACAAACTGTGCTTGAAGAACAGTGTGGCATCTAAACGTAAAGATGGAGAAATACTAGGGCTGAGCGGATCCGGACTGTAAAAGTCCGGATCCGTGCGGTTTCAATGCTCTCTGGGTGCAGGACCCGGGCGCGGGATTCCGGGTGCATGATCCGGATTCGGCAATTAGAGTAAAAATAAACAAAAAAAAGAAATAAGTGAGAGTTTCATAATTACCGAGACTCAGTGTCATGGCGGCACACTGCTTCCGGGTCGCGCATTCACTTCCTGTACTGTCCATCGCATACACACAGCTTTCAATGTTTTCCCCGCCCACCGGCTGTCCTCTAGTCTGTGATTGGTTCCAGCCTGACGCACCCCCCAGCCAGTGACAGTCATCACTCATCGCGGATCAGTCATAGGCTACACTCAGAGCTGGCAGTCTTCTCTATGGCTGCTCACTCTGGGATGTAGTAGAGCTGGATGTGTCGCCGTGGCACCTCGTGTGGATTACGTCGGAGATGCAGGGTGTTTGGACTTAATTACGTTGTGAAGGAAAGTTTATGTTTTGTACTTTATTCCAAATAAGGGATATTGTGTGTGTGTGTGTGTGTGTGTGTGTGTGTGTGTGTGTGTGTGTGTGTGTGTGTACGCATGTATTTACAGGTTTGTGATGCAGATATCTCAGACGCCTGTGCCATCACAAACCTAGGGCTTAGTAGCAGCTGTGCGCTGCTATTAACCCCTTATTACCCTGATTGGCACCGCATCAGGCCAACGGGAAGAGCCAGTAATGTACCGGGGATTGTCACATTTAATAGATTCGGCAATACCAGGCAGCTGCGAGCTGAGAATATACCAACCCCCAGCCGGCGTTATCACGGCTGGAGATGAAAATTGATGGGGGGGGGGGGAGACCACACTTTTTTTTTATTATTTAATTAAATATAAAAAAAATAATAATAAAAAAAAAATAGCCGGAGTCACACTTTGAGGGATACACTGCTTTCCCCACCCACCGCACCTGTGATTGGTTGCACTCAGCTGACAAGCTGTCACTCCGGGTGGGGGCGCATCTAACTGCAACCAATTACACGCGCCGGTGGGCGGGCAAAGTAGTGAATATTGAATTGTCGACTCCGGAAGGGAAAAGCATGACCCGGAAGGAGTGTGTCGCCATGACACCGCCTTGGATGAATATGACACACTTGCTCCTACCCTCCTATCCCCTCCCACAAACGTTTTTAATCTCCGGATTCCAATCCCCATGGACTTATATGGGCACCGGATTCCGAAGCGGATCATACTCTTGAAAATTTGGCTGTGATCCGCCGGTCCCGGTTTTTGGGGCGTTCGATCAGCTCTAATAAATACCAATCACCTACATACTGTGGACACCATCAACCACAGCAACTACAGGGGTTAACCAGCCACCATCAGAGCCAGAACGGATTGTGGTCATTGCTGCCAAATGTCATCTGTAACACACAGCCGACACCTGCTGCTAATGGCTGTTACTGAGCCGACACCATCACGCGTAGTAGCCCCTATACACAGTATGATGTTCCCATAGCTCCCCTATACTGTACACAGCATGATACCTCTACACCTCCCCTATACACAGTATGATATTCCTATAGCTCCCCTATACTGTACACAGTATGATACCTCTACACCTCCCCTATACACAGTATGATGTTCCCATAGCTCCCCTATACACAGTACGATGTTCCCATAGCTCCCCTATACTGTACACAGTATGATACCTCTACACCTCCCCTATACACAGTATGATGTTCCCATAGCTCCCCTATACTGTACACAGTATACTACCTCTACACCTCCCCTATACACAGTACGATGTTCCCATAGCTCCCCTATACTGTACACAGTATGATACCTCTACACCTCCCCTATACACAGTATGATGTTCCCATAGCTACCCCAAAATAATAGCCCACACACTGTATAATGGCCAACACAGTAGCCGTCACACTGATTAATTGTCACCACAGTAGTTCCCACACTGTATTATGGCTTCAATAGTAGCCCCTACACTGTATGAGAACCCCCAAAGTAGTCCCCACAGTGTAAGACAGCCCCCCACATTACCTCCTATACTCCCAATAGGCTCCCACACTGTATTCGGTAAGTGCCCCCCACACCAGTGGTATAACTATAGTCCGGTGGACCCTGGTGCAAGATTTGGATCTCCCCCCCCCCCCACCCCTCCCACATCCTGCATGTTGATGTCAGATGTACGGGCCCTTGCAGCTTTCTAAATCCTATAAAGACCTAAATGTTGCAAACGCTTTATTATGTAGCAACGTTCCGCCTCCTAGTATATATAGTATATGCTCTCCAGCCTGGGCTCATCCTGGTATATATGTCTTTCTATATATGTGTATCCCAGGCTAGAATAATATATATAAATAATAAAAGGATAGGCCCGTGACTCACAGTATTATGAAATTTCAGCGTATAGTGTGCAGGGGCTGCGCGTTATGATCACTGCTGCTAGAATAGTGGCGATCGCCATTTTTTAAATTTTCTTTTTCTTCTTCCTCCCCTAAATGCGCGTGTAGTGGGGCGGGCCATCATGTCAGCCAATCCCAGACACACACACGGCTAAGTGGACTTTTTGCCAGACAAGCAAGGGCATGTGTCATAGGCTGTCCATGTCACATGTCCTTGCATTATAAAAAGACATTTTCCTCCCGCACGCCATTATCTGCCTTCTGCGTCTGGGTGTCAGTCACCTCTCAACGCAGCTCCTGTCGCCGATCCTGCTGTGTACGCTATACACACAGTGTTCTACAGATTAGGGACAGAATTTTATTTCAGCCCTTTTAAGGGCTAACTACATCTGGCTCAGAGCCATAGGTGACAGGTCTGTGGAAACACTTTTTACAGCTTCTGATAACAGCGTTTGTGTAGCTAAGCTCAGGGACTTCCTTGCTGCATTTCACCATTAGGAGGGATAGAAAGTGAGGCTTCCTTTCCTCTACACTGACCCACAACCCGGCCACTGTACCCACCTGCCCTTTTTAGCAAAGGCATTTTAATTGCAGAGTGCTGCCAGTTAGTGCCATCCAAAGAGTGGCTGCTGTCCTCCATTATTGTGCCACTTGTAGCAAGCAAGTCCCACCACCTCTGGATTCTCCCCTCCTGCCAATTTTTGCAAAGCCATTTTAATGTAAAAGAGTGCTGCCAGTTAGTGGCATCCTAAAAGTGGCTGCTGTACTCCATTAGAGTCCCACTGGTGCCAAGCAATTTCCAGCACCTCTGCATTGCACCCTCAAGCTCATTTTTACTAAGCTATTATAATAGCAAACACTGAGGAAAATTTAAGGGCCATAGTTGCATTGTCAGGGATAGTCAGTGTTGTTTCTTCAGCTGTCAATAAAGCTAGACCACCTCTGCAATCTACACCACCTCTCAATTTTTACTACCACATTTTAAGTGGCCAATCTTGTCGCTAACAAAATGAGTGGCAAAATGACAGATGCTGGTGGAAGGGGAACAGGCGTGTTGGAAAAGGAAAAAAAAGTTTTTGTCCGTGGGGAAGGTGGCAAAGCTAAATTAACATCTGCTGAAGATAGGCCATCTTGCAGCAAAAGTAAGATGTCTACTACTTTCCGTGGACAATCCAATGTGATTCCTTTTTTATGGACCCGAACAACTGGAACAAAGGTAGATGATGCACAAAAAAAGAACATGCTTGAATGGATCTCAAGTGCTCCAACAAGTGCCCTCTCCTCCACCTCAACTACCGCATCCAAAAAACACCAGTCCTCTGAGTTGTCATCCCAATCACACTTGCATTCTCCCAGCTCTCAAGTCTCCATCCGCCCTGCACAGTATGGTGGAACTGAGATGGCTGAGTCTGCAGAGCTGTTCAGTCACACTATAGCCTGGCAATCAGAGGTCTGCTCCCAAGCTACAGTGAGTACAGACCAGGAAATGGTCTGCAGTGATGCCCAGAACCTTTGTGACTCAGATTCAGGCCCTGATGACCAAGTTTCTGAGCATAATGTTGACCCTTATTCACAAACTATAACACCTGTTGTAATAGACAATGAGGAACATACTGATGACGATGAGACGCAGATACCAGATTTGGATGACAACTTAAATATTCGGTCAGGGCAGAAAGAGCCTCGGTCTGAGGGTGAGGGGAGTGCAAACAACGCTTGATGAGGAAGTTCTAGATTCCACCTACTGTCAACCCACAGTCAGGCACTCGAGGAGGTCAACAGAAGTGGTGGAGGAGGATGCAACTGACGACAAAGTTACCTTACGCCTTCCTCGACAGAGGAGGAGTAATGGTAGCACGTCTACAACTGCATCCTCAGCCACCACTCTGCCTCTGAGCTCTAGTTGGGGTGGCTCAGCAGGTCGCATGTCCTCTAAGCCTTGCCTAGCCTGGTCCTTTTTTGACCTTGCAAAGGATCGCCCAAATCATGTGATCTGTAAAATTTGTCGGGAATCTGTTAGTAGCGGCAAATACCTCAGCAGTTTGACAACTTCTTCCATCAATCGTCACATGAATAAATATTATATCTCCCAGTGGGAAGCTCACCGTGCTGCAATGCGGCCTAGCGAAGCGGACCATCCACCGCCTGCCCTTTCCAGTGCATCCGCGCGCTCTTCATCTTCCAGGACTGTGGGGACAGCTGTCACACCTGGTTTTCCACACACACCTTCCACCACTGTAACCGCAACAGGCAGTTTGCTTGGTAGGTAGTCAGCTGGTTTGGAAGGGGAAACAAGTGCGTGTGTACAGCTCTCTCAGACATCGATAGCACCAACGTTGGATCAAGGCAACATCAGGTTTACGCCTGCACTTTCCTCAAAAACCTGCATTTTTCCAGGGACACCCTACTCACCACCGTCTACACACAGCAGCCAGATCTCTGTCCCTCAGATATGGACAAATAAAAGGCCATTTCCTGCGACCCATGACAAAGCTAAGAGGTTGACTTTATCCCTCTGTAAGCTCTTGGCTACCAAAATGCTGCCTTTCCGCCTGGTGGACACACAGGATTTTCGAGACCTTACGTCTGTCGCTGTGCCCCAGTACCAGATGCCCAGTCACCACTACTTCTCTAAGAAAGATGTGCCTGCGCTACACCAGCATGTCGCACACAACATCACCGCTTCCTTGAGAAACTGTGTGTGAACGGGTGCATTTCACCACCGATACTTGGACCAGTAAGCATGGACAGGGATGTTACATGTCGCTGACTGGGCACTGGGTAACTATGGTGATAGATGGTGAAGGGTCTGCTGCACAAGTCTTGCCGTCCCCACGACTTGGGCATCAATCCTCTGTCTGTCCAAGTTCCTCCACTGCTTCTGCCTCCTCAACCTCGTCTGGGTCCTCCACCTCCGCCCCAAGCCTGCCTGGTCAGGCCACCAGCATTGTAACGGCGCAGAAGGAATCACGAACCCCTCATTTCTATGCTGGCAGCAGAGCGCAATGGCATCAGGCGGTCTTTATCTTGAAATGTCTTGGAAATAGGAGTCACACAGCGGCTGAGTTGTGGGCAGCTCGGGAGACTGAGTTTGGTAAATGGTTGTCTCCACTCAACCTGCAGCCTGGTAAGGCAGTGTGCGACAATCCTGCAAACCTGGGTGCGGCCCTTTGCCTGGGCAAGGTGACACACGTGCCTTGTATGGCTCACGTGTTGAACCTTGTTGTCCAGCAATTTTTAACACACTATCCCGGCCTAGATGGCCTTCTGAACAGGGCACGAAAACTGTCTACTCACTTCCGCCGTTCAAGCGCCGCAGCTGAGCGACCTGCATTGCTCCAGAAGTCTTTCGGCCTGCCGGTTCATCGCCTGAAATGCGATGTGCCGACACGCTGGAATTCGGCTCTCCACATGTTACAGCGACTGTAGCAGCACCGCCGAGCTCTGGTGCAATACCTCATGACGTATAGCCTGGGCCAACAAGGTGCAGAGGTGGGGCAGATCACCCTGATGGAGTGGCCTCAGATCAAGGACCTATGCACCCTTCTGCACAGTTTCGACATGGCGACGAATATGTTTAGCACTGACAATGCCATTATCAGCATGACAATTCCAGTCATTTACATACTGGAGCACACGCTAAACACTTTTCGGAGTCATGGGGTGGGACAACAGGAAGGGGAGGAACTACAGGACGTATGCAGGAGTATCAGCAGAAGCTGTTACTCTATCTAAGCTCGGCTTTTCCACCAAACAAGCGTGGTGCACGGAGTGAATCTCACAGTTGTAACTTGACAAACATGGGACAGTCTCATCATCATCATTATCATCAACAGTCTAACCGTACCAGCAGCACCATATCTGGTGCTGGTAACAGCAATTTTATTGAATCTTTTCATAACTTTTTTAGACCATCCTTTGCAAGGCCACCAGAGACAACAAGTCTGACACATAGTCAACGGCTGGAGAGGATGATACAGGAGTATCTCCAAATGTTGAAAAATGGCCAGAACTCTCCACTTGCGCCTTGGAGATCTTGTCGTGTCCAGCTGCCAGCATTGTCTCAGAACGTGTCTTCAGTGCTGCTGGGTGTGTGGGGACAGATAAGCGTACGCGTCTGTCCAGTGACAATGTGGATAGACTAACGTTCATCAAAATGAACAAGTCATGGATCCACAAGGAATTTAATACCCCTGTGTCATCTTGGGGAGAGTAAATGCTGTGGATTTGGAATGTGCTTGATGCAAATCTACCTGTGAAGTGTACAACTGGGGCACAAGTGCTGCCACTGAAGGGGTGTCTGTGTGGCCCAATTTTTGGAAAAAAAGGGAGACTCCGCTTGGAATCACCTTGCGGTGTTTCATATGATTTTAGAAGGGCATGCCATGCCTATATCTGTGTCTCGTCCTCTTTTTTTCCTCATAACGCTGTTTTGTTTTCGCATGAGAATTTGTTCTTGTCACTTTCCCATGTGTTTGTGTTGTGTTGTGAGTTGTTTGTCACCTTTTGGACACCTTTGAGGGTGTTTTTAGGCATTTTTATGGGTTTGTGATTGCCTCCCATTGTTTCCTATGGGGTTCGAGCGGTTCGACGAACCGACCTCGAACGCGACCTCCGTTCGGCGAACCAAGCTCAAGCTGAACCGCGACCGGTTCGCTCATCTCTAGTCCTGTCCTGAATCTTCATTTCCTGCGACTGCCCACATGCATCCAGTCACTCACAGCAGCCAGTCACTGTCTCCATACCCTGGCTGTAGAAGAGTAGATGACGCGGCAGGCAGTCAGCCCGAGGTCACAGGTAAAGAGGCTTGAGGGGGCGGTGCCGGCCACTTGTATAAGAGCTAGTTTAATATAGTTACAACTTAGGGGTGCTTCACACATAGCGAGATCGCTACCGAAATCGCTGCTACGGCACGGTTTTGGTGACGCAACAGTGACCTCATTAGCGATCTCGCTGTGTGTGACACTGAGCAGCGATCTGGCCCCTGCTGCGAGATCGCTGCTCGTTACACACAGCCCTGGTTCGTTTTCTTCAAAGGCGCTCTCCCGCTGTGACACACAGATCGCTGTGTGTGACAGCGAGAGAGCGACGAAATGAAGCGAGCAGGGAGCAGGAGCCGGCGTCTGGCAGCTGCGGTAAGCTGTAACCAGGGTAAACATCGGGTAACCAAGGTGGTTACCCGATATTTACCTTAGTTACCAGCCTCCGCATCTCTCGCTGCCTGTGCTGCCGGCTCCGGCTCTCTGCACATGTAGCTGCAGTACACATCGGGTTAATTAACCCGATGTGTACTGTAGCTAGGAGAGCAAGGAGCCAGCGCTAAGCAGTGTGCGCTGCTCCCTGCTCTCTCGGTTATGATCGCTGCTTCGGCTGCTGTGTTTGACAGCTAAGCAGCGATCATAACAGCGACTTACAAGGTCGCTGTTACGTCACAGAAAATGGTGACGTAACAGCGACCTCGTTGTCGCTGTCGCTTAGTGTGAACCAGCCCTTACAAGCAACACAGCTCCCTCTCCCTGACACGATCAGCTGTTTATCTTCGGGGCGGGCCCCTAACCTGCCGGGCCCGGTCGCAATGGCGACCGCGGTAGTTACGTCCCTGCTAGAACAATGTAGAAAAGTTTGACATAGCTTAACCAAAATGCAGGAAAAACACGTCTAATCTATGGAGACCCCCACATTGCAAGATACAAGGCTGAAACAATTGGCTGCTAATATCTTGGTGCCAGAATCCATGGGTCACCTTTAATACACCTTATGAAGTCCAAAGGGAATAGATAAAAACGTCTACCGTATGTCAACAAATGAAAATTATTCAATTAATTTGTGCAATGTTCAAAAAGTTAAAGGTCAATTAGTAACATCTAATTTATCAGAACACAAAGTTACAGATTACGAGCACTGAGCAATAACTCACAAGAGCATAAAAATGAGGATAACAATTTTTCTGTTGAGCCATATTCATATTAAATGGACCAAATTTTATCAGTGTGGTGAGGGTGTCCATTTTTTTTATTTAATTTTTTTTTTTTTTTTTTTTACATCAAATAACCCCTTCTATACCCCCTCCCCATGCAAAAAAAATAAATAATCTTCCCGAAGTCAAAACAATCCAGATGGTTCAGTCTTTCCAATGCAAACAACAAACAATCCATATTCCAAAAGACTAATTTTAAGTCAGAAAACTTAATATATAATTAACTTACTAAAATAGCAGTACAAAAATATGCTTCACAAAGGGCTACAAAGGTTAGTATCAATGTAATTTATCCAAGGTAGGTACCGTAGTATGCAGATTTTTTTTTTACTGTTGTTTTATTAAGTAAATTACCGTATACATTTTCTTTTTTTATTAAATTACCATTTTTTTGGAATATGAATAGTGTTCCTTGTCTGGACTGGAAAGACTATCATCTGGATTGTTTGACTTGAGAAGTGCTGTTCAAGAAAGACTGGAGTTCAGAAGTCCATCCCCACCGCCTCCAGTAATAGATCAAGGAAAACAGAAGTTTGGGGAAAAGTCACAGCTAAAATCAAGACTAGAGAAGTCACCTCTATGCTCGGGGCATCCCAATGAATAACGGTCAGCTTATATGCAGTTTTCCAAGTACAGAGGACCTTGTTGAATGGTTACAATCCTGGAATGAATGGTACATCAACACATCCAATGTACTCAGGGGAGTTGTGCCTACCACATGCACAACACGTTAATGGCGACAGTTTATCCTCACTACTACCAACAACTTTTTTGTGATGTACTGTATCCAGATATCACCTTGTTTTTCATACAGCTTTTTTCCACCAACTAAGCATTTCCCCCCCCCATTTTCCTTCTCTAAAACCTAAATGCGTCTTATGGTCCGATGGTTCATATTTTTTAATGTTAAAATGAGGGTTTGTATTATAATCCTAGTGTGTTTTAATCCTAATGCTTACCAGAGGGGAGCGGCGGTGGTGGAGCGGCTCGGGAAGGTCACAGTAGGCAGGGTCAGCGATGCTGCGGGCTCAGAGGAAGGGGTGTTGTGTCTCAGGAGGGTCAGTGGACGAAGGGTCAGGTATACTGAGGCCTCGTAGGTTTCGCGGCAGCGGACACCATTCATCTGCTGGTGTGCTGCGGGGGTGTCGCTGCAGTGGAGCGACTTAGGAGGGTCACAGGACGTGGTGTCACTGCGGCGGCGGGCACCTGATTTGACTGCGGGCTCCATTGAATTGCCCGCAGTTCAAGCGATGACTTTAAGGAAATGGCCGCGGAGGTGGCGCATGCGCAGAAAGGCCTCCACGGTTATTTTCTTGAAATACATTGCGTCAATTGCGGGCGATTCAATGGAGCCCATATTTAGATCATGTTCCCGCTGCAACACCCTCGGTATTGCCGAACCTGCCACCTATGTCCCCACTACACCACCATCACCCCGGTAAACCATATCCGCATTGTAAGACACACCCAAGTTTTGGGGGGATAAAAGGGTACTTTTTTCCAGAAAATACGGACTAAGGGTATGTGCGCACGTTGCTTTTTACCTGCTTTTTACCTGCTTTTTTGCTGCTTTTTCTTCTGCGCTGTTTAATGCCAAAATGGATGTGTTCTTCTATTCAAGCAAAGTCTATGGGAATTTGGGTTTCTTGTTCACACTATGTTGTTCAAAATGCTGCCTTTTTGAGGCAGAACTTTGGTCAAAAACTCAGCTTTTCAAAGAAGCAACATGTCAATTGTTTTTGCCATTTGGGTTTTGCACTGCAAAGCTGAGTTTTTGACTAAAGTTCTGCCACAAAAAGGCAGCATTTTGAACAACATAGTGTGAACAAGAAACCCAAATTCCCATAGACTTTGCTTGAATAGAAGAACACATCCATTTTGGCATTAAACAGCGCAGAAGAAAAAGCAGCAAAAAAGCAGGTAAAAAGCAGGTAAAAAGCAACGTGCGCACATACCCTTAGCCCCTATTAAATGGGAGTGCACTCCCTGAACCCAGCTCACTACACTTTTGGGTGTCAGAGTAGTGAGCCACATGCAGAACTCAGGGATCAGAGTGCACTCAGACTATGCATGACGCCGGGGTCACCAGGGACAGTGCACATGAGCAGGAACACCAATCGAGTTTGGACAGTGCTAGCCCTGGGCAAGGGAATGTTGTCTAGTAAGATCAGGGAAAGTTCTTGATATGCAAATTAAATTGTTGGGAGTAACTGGCCACACCAGATGTGCAATGAAGCGACATATGCATATGAAATAAAAGTTGATTTCTCTGCTACTGAAATGAATATGGCTAGTATAATTTTTATAGGGGCTACGTTCCCTACATAAATGTTTAAGTAGCTTAACTTGCACTTTGAGGGTGACAGACTTTCATTAAATGGAACCTCCCACCCGAACCATACCCAGCTGTTGCCGATCAGAAAATTAGGAAAACTGGGAGGCATTAATGTGAGTGTCTCACTAAAAGGGATTATCTGGGCATTCTGTAGAATTTGTGTTTGGACCAAGGCTGAAAAATGCCGACAGTTTGTAATTTACTCCCTGTCAGCATTTTGTGCCAATGTCTAGATACCAAATAGGTCATGTAACCAGCCTCACTCCTTATTCTGGAGGAGCTGCTCACACCCTGACTACAGTTTTCCTGTCTGGAGTTTGGGCATACCGTAAAAACTGACCCTGACCCCAGTCTGGAGCAGGACCACCACCCTCCCCTCTGCTGAACTGAGCTGTCCAATGAGCTGTAAGGCGGAAGGACATTCCAAGTGCTGTGACAATACAGAGACCAGCTCATTGGATAGCTTAGTCTAATAAGCTGAGTCAGCGCTGGCATCCCCTTCACAGGGAGTCAGTGCTGCGACAATGCTCTCATACTTTCCACTCAGGGGTGGAATTCAGACGGTTCCTTATGTCAAAATCATAGCCAGTTCGTAGAATCGGCAAAAAGTAGTACCCCGATCCGGTGCAGTCTCCCAGCGGGCAGCACCCTGGCAGACAATACTGAGAGCTAACTGCAGTCAGCAGAGAAAGGAGCAGAGCCCTCCCCTCCACAGTAGCAGGCAGACTGGAGCAAAATGGATGGGGTGGGGATAACTGGAGGAGGCAGAGACAGGAGCCAAGCAGCAGAGTACTCCCATCCAGCCATGTCAGACTGGAATGACATGAGAGGGGGCAGGGCTAACCAAAGCCAAAGAGACAGGACGTCCAAGGATAGAAGGAGAGAAAAAGGGGAAAAAAAAAAAAAAGAGTGGGAGAAGATGACTGAAGTGACAGAGCATGAGACAGCAGGAGACAAAAGAGACAGCTAGGAAAGAAGAGAGCGAGAGACCAATCAGTTGTCCTATACAGAGCAGGGTAACAACACTGTTCTGTATCGCAAAAATCACTATCCCCCTATGATAGCCGGCTTGCAGCATTATGGGAGCGCCAATGGGAGCGGAGAATGATGCGCTCCCTCACAGGCGCGTGTTAAATCCCACTGTCAGAGATTGACAGCAGGATTTAACTGGTTAACAGCACAGTCCGACCTCCAATCCACCCCCAGCCGTTAGCAGTACATGACCACTGGTAGTGTGTAGGGAAAGATGTGGGCTTGGCATGAGCCTGCATCAAAGGCAGGGGGACGACGCATGACGTACAAAGCACGTCATGAGTCGTTAAGGGTTAATTATATAAACATTCCCATTTTTTTGTGAAGAGAAAAGGATCCATTCACGAAAACTAAGGGAAGAAATTAGAAAATTGCTGTCATGGTTTGGGAAAATCCAATTATCGGTAAGCAATTATCTTTTCCCTTCACCATGACAGCACCTCACATGAGAGAATAAGATAGAAGAAATCCCTAGGGAGGGACCACCGCTGAAAGAACCTTCCTTCCAAATGCAAGGTCAGAAAGCTCCAAAGCCAACCTGTAGTGCTTAAAGAAGGTAGAAGGTGATGACCATTCTGCGGCCCTGCAGATCTGATGAATGGAGGCATTAGCCCTTTATATCCAGGAGGTAGCCATGGCTCTGGTAGAATGTGCCCCAAAACCCTGAAGGGGGGTCCTCACCCGAGCCAGAGTAGGCTAAGGTTATGGCCATCCTAGCCCATTTAGCAATAGTGGATTTAATAACGTTTTTTCCCTTATTTGGACCTTGGTACAAAATAAACGTAGCATAAGGCTTCAACCAAGACATCTAAGTAAATGTCTTCTATAGTCAAGACTGTTTGCTTACCCTAGGATCTTCGACTGTCACAAAAGGAGTATTATTACCAGAGTTCTATGAAACAGTTTACCTTTGGCAAAAAAAGCTAGGTCCGGCCTTAGGAAGGCTTTACACGTTGTGACATCTCTACCGATATATCGTCGGGGTCACGTCGTTAGTGACGCACATCCGGCGCCGGTAGCGACATCGCAACATGTAAATCCTAGGTGCGACGATGAACGAGCACAGAAGCGTACAATCTCACTGATCTGTGTAACGTCGTTCATTTCCATAATGTCGGTTCGACCGCAGGTACGGTGTTGTTTGTCGTTCCTGCAGCTCCACACATCGCTGTGTGTAAACCCGCAGGAGCGACAAACATCTCCTTGCCTGCGTGCCGACGGCAATGCGGAAGGGAGAAGGTGGGCAGGATGTTATGTCCCGCTCATCTCCGCCCCTCCGCTTCTATTGACTGGCCAATTAGTGATGTCGCGGTGACGCCGAACGCACCTCCCTCTTGAAAGAGGGATTGTTTGGCAGTCATAGCGACGTCGCCGTGCAGGTATGTGCGTGCGACGCTGCCGTAGCGATTATGTTCGCTACGGCAGCAATCACCACATATCGCATGTGCGACGGGGGCGGGTGCTATCGCGCTGGACATCGCTAGCAATTACTAGCTTTGTCACAACATGTAAAGTACCCCTTAGTATCACTTTATCTTCTAAGATAGTAGAGAAAGGTGGGTTAAGTGAATTAGCCTGCAACTTAGGGTACCGTCTCACTAAACGACGTACCAGCGATTCCGACCACGATATGACCTGGTCAGGATCGCTGGTTCGTCGCTACATGGTCGCTGGTGAGCTGTCAATCAGGCACATCTCACCAGCGACCAGCCACCAGCGACTCGTGGAAACGATGCTGCGCTTGGTAACCAAGGAAAATATCGGGTAAATAAGCAAAATGCTTTGCTTGGTTACCCGATATTTATCCTGGTTACCAGCGCACACTGCTTAGCGCTGGCTCCCTGCACTCGTAGCCAAGGTACACATCGGGTTACTAAGCAAAGCATAGTTACCCGATGTGTACTCCAGCTACGTGTGCAGGGAGCAGGCACTGGCAGCCTGAGAGCGGCGTATGCTAGTAACCAAGGTATATGTCGAGTAACCAAGCAAAGCTCTTAGCTTAGTTACCAGCGTCCGCAGCTTCCAGACGTCGGCTCCCTGCACATTCAGATCGTTGCTCTCTCGCTGTCAAACACAGCAATGTGAGCTTCACAGTGGGAGAGCAACGAGCAAAAAAATGAACCAGCACTGTGTGTAACGATTAACGATTTCACAGCAGGGGCCAGGTCGCTGCTTAGTTTCACACACAGCGAGATCGCTGATGAGGTCACTGGTACGTCACAAAACCTGTGACTCAGCAGCGATCTCACTAGCGATCTCGCTATGTGAGAAGTACCACTTACACATCTAGCTGATGTTAAAGCTACTAATCGTATTGTTTTAAGAGTGAGAACTTTAATTGTAGCTGATGGAATTGGTTCTAATGGGACTTTTGTAATGGCATTCAAAATTAAGTTTCAGTTCCAGGGGGCTAACTTAGGGCCACTTATTGGCCTAGAAGAGAAGAAAGTTCTGATGAACCTACAGTATGTACCCATGGGTGTTCAGTGATTTTTTTTTTTTTTGTTAATTAATACACCCAGGGCAGATACCTGTATCTTTTGGCTATGTTCACACAGGGCTTTTTTGCAGCATTTTTTGCCTTGGTTTTAGCCAAATCCATGCTAATAAAACACTGCCTTTACTGTACTAGCAAAGCTTTTGGAGATTCCAGAAATCTTATGCACACACAAAACCCTTTTTCCCCCCTGACTGAAATGTCAGCCTTTTTGGTTTTTGCTGCATTTTTGAAAGAAAAGAGCATGTTAATTCTATCACCGTTTTTGCCGTGCTTTTTCACCCATACAGATCAATGAGGAAGTGCAAAACCACAGCAAAAAAACGCAGGGTTTTTCCTGCCAAGACATAAGGTTTTGCGGCCGAAAAAAAAACCCCTGTGAGAACACAGCCTTAGGCCCCCTTCACACGTCCGTGAAAAACACGCACGTGTGTTACGGGCCGTTTTTCGGGTCCGTGTCCCGTTTTTGTGTCCGTTTTTATGGTCTGTGTGGCACCTGTGTGAATTGCGTATGCTAGCCGTGTTTGTGTGTAGAACGTCTGTGTGTGCGTGTGGAATTAACGTGTATGTGTACGTGGAATGTCCGTGTGGAATGTCCGTGTGTGTGATGCACAATGTCGTTTATAAATGTCGGCTGACAGCAGACAGAGTTGCGCGATGAGAATGAAACTCGGGTGAACTTCACCCAACTTTATCCTCATACCGCGGCTCTGTCTGTGTCGAGTACTGATTAGCGGTCACCTGTGAAGGATTCACCGGTGACCGCTAACCCCCCGAGTGACTGAAGTTTCCCCCCTCTCTCATACTCACCGTTCCTCGATCCCCGGCGCGGCGCTGCACGGCATTCACACTGCTGCGGCGGCTTTTACTATTTTGAAAAAGCCGGCCGCTCATTAAACAATCTCCTATTCCCTGCTTTCCCCGCCCACCGGCGCCTATGATTGGTTGCAGTGAGACACGCCCCCACACTGAGTGACAGGTGCCTCACTGCACCCAATCACAGCAGCCGGTGGGCGTGTCTATACTGTGCAGTAAAATAAATAATTAAAAAAAAACGGCGTGCGGTCCCCCCCAATTTTAACGCCAGCCAGATAAAGCCATACGGCTGAAGGCTGGTATTCTCAGGATGGGGAGCTCCACGTTATGGGGAGCCCCCCACCCTAACAATATCAGTCAGCAGCCGCCCAGAATTGCCGCATACATTATATGCGACAGTTCTGGGGCTGTACCCGGCTCTTCCCGATTTGCCCTGGTGCTTTGGCAAATCGGGGTAATAAGGAGTTAATGGCAGCCCATAGCTGCCACTAAATCCTAGATTAATCATGTTAGGCGTCTATGAGACACCCTCCATGATTAATCTGTAAATTACAGTAAATAAACACACACACCAGAAAAAAATCCTTTATTAGAAATAAAAAACACACACATATACCCTGGTTCACCACTTTAATCAGCCCCAAAAAGCCCTCCATGTCCGGCGTAATCCAGGATGCTCCAGCGTCGCATCCAGCGCTGCTGCATGGAGGTGACCGGAGCTGCAGAAGACATCGCCGCTCCGGTCACTTCCACGCAGCAAATGAGGTGAGTAGCGCGATCAGCTGAGCTGTCACTGAGGTTACCCGCGGCCACCGCTGCATCCACCGCTGGATCCAGTGACAGCGGGTAACCTCAGTGACAGCTCAGCTGATCGCACGGCTGTCTTCATTAGCTGTGTGGAGGTGACCGGAGCGGCGGTGTATTCTGCAGCTCCGGTCACCATGCAGCAGAGCTGGAAGCGACGCTGGACCATCCTGGAGTACGCCGGACATGGAGGGCTTTTTCGGGCTGATTAAATTGTTGAACCAGGGTATATGTGTGTGTTTTTTATTTCTAATAAAGGATTTTTTCTGGTGTGTGTTTATTTACTGTAATTTACAGATCAATCATGGAGGGTGTCTCATAGACGCCTGACATGATTAATCTAGGATTTAGTGGCAGCTATGGGCTGCCATTAACTCCTTATTACCCCGATTTGCCAAAGCACCAGGGCAAATCGGGAAGAGCCGGGTACAGTTCCAGAACTGTCGCATATAATGTATGCGACAATTCTGGGCGGCTGCTGACTGATATTGTTAGGGTGGGGGGCTCCCCATAACGTGGAGCTCCCCATCCTGAGAATACCAGCCTTAAGCCGTATGGCTTTATCTGGCTGGCATTAAAATTGGGGGGACCGCACGCCGTTTTTTTAAATTTTTTATTTATTTTACTGCACAGTATAGACACGCCCACCGGCTGCTGGGATTGGGTGCAGTGAGGCACCTGTCACTCAGTGTGGGGGCGTGTCTCACTGCAACCAATCATAAAACTGTAAAGGGGAAAAAAGCGCAATAGGGTCTTACCCGGTATGAGGGTGGACAAACAAGACAAAGAAGCACTCACCTGGTGAGGTTGTGCCAGTCACAACCCCTTATGATAGCCTGTGAGTGCCTGGTGGTTTAGCTGCAGCCCCGGGAGAGGAATTTTGTATCACACAGGTAGAAGAAAAGACCGGGTTTATGCCGCGCTGAAAACCACTGATGCGTGTAAATTAAAAGATTTCCTTTTTATTGGATAGTTCCTACGCGTTTCAGAGACATCCGTCTCCTTCCTCAGGAAAAGAAATCATATTACAGCAAGGCCGCTTGGACCTATATATAAGGAGCAAACAGCCATGTATGCATTAAGGACTGCCTGTATGACTCAGAGCTGATGACTCAGAGCCACATGGTAAAGAAGAAGAGAAAAAAAAAAAAAAAAAAAGGAAGAAGAAGAAGAAAAAAGAAAAAAAAAAGGGGAGATGGAACGATCGTGAATAACAGAAAAACAGAACTGTTATTCACGATCGTTCCATATCCCCTTTTTTTCTTCTTCTTCTTCCTTTTTTTTTTTTTTTCTCTTCTTCTTTACCATGTGGCTCTGAGTCATCAGCTCTGAGTCATACAGGCAGTCCTTAATGCATACATGGCTGTTTGCTCCTTATATATAGGTCCAAGCGGCCTTGCTGTAATATGATTTCTTTTCCTGAGGAAGGAGACGGATGTCTCTGAAACGCATAGGAACTATCCAATAAAAAGGAAATCTTTTAATTTACACGCATCAGTGGTTTTCAGCGCGGCATAAACCCGGTCTTTTCTTCTACCTGTGTGATGCAACCAATCATAGGCGCCGGTGGGCGGGGAAAGCAGGGAATAGGAGATTGTTTAATGAGCGGCCGGCTTTTTCAAAATAGTAAAAGCCGCCGCAGCAGTGTGACTGCCGTGCAGCGCTGCGCCGGAGATCGGGGAACGGTAAGTATGACAGAGGGGGGGAAACTGACCGACAGACTGTGAGAGAAGGACAGACAGACAGAGAGACCGACAGAGAGACAGAGAGACCGACCGACGGACTCAGGGAGATTGACCGACATACACAGAAATAGAAAGAATAGCCGACATCACTAGAAATAAAAACACCAAACGGACACGGACTATAGGTAGATGCATACGTGTTTACTAACGTGTGTGCACATACCCATAGACTTTCATTGTGTCCACGTGTGCGTGCTCCGTGCAGATAATGGACATGCATCCGTGCAAAACGCAAACACATACGGATCACGGACACGCACACACGGACCTAATGAAATAACGCACGTGTGACCACAATCATAGATTAACATTGGTGCACGTTTGGCCGTGTCTCCGGTATATACGGAAACGGACCAAACACGCACGTGTATCATGGACGTGTGAAGGGGGCCTTAGGGTAAGTTCACACCGTGCGTTTTTCGGGTGCGTTTTTGCTCAGAAAACTGCATGAATTTGCTTCCCCAGCAAAGTCTATGAGTTTTCATTTTTGCTGTCTGCACACAGCGTTTTTTTTTAGCTGCGTTTTTGTGGTGCTCACAAAAACGCAGCATGTCAATTATTTTTGCGTTTTTCACTGCGTTTTCCACCCATTGAGTTCAATGAGATGTTCAAAAACGCAATGAAAACAGCAAATTGCAAATATAGCTGTGTTTTAGTGCGTTTTTATTACTAAAAATGCAGCTATAAAACGCAAGGGGTGGGTAGTAAAGTGACATGTACAGGAAGAGGATTCCTTCTGTCAGTAAACACAGAAACGTGAATCCTCCCGGTACCACCACCACCACTGCTTCCATTTCCCGCCCGGTGCCATGTCAGCTCCCGTGCGGGAGGTGGAAGCTGCTGCTAAATCAAAAGTGAACAGTAGAAAAATGTCATACTCACCTGTCTGCAGACTCCTGGTGCCATGTCCGCTCCCTGCTCCTCTCCCGTTCCCGCCACCCCCGCTCCGGCTGTGTGCCGGCTCCCAGGCACGTCCGATAGCTGCATGTCCTGGCCGTGAGGACCTGGTGGTGATCACCTGATGCGGTCACCTGACGCATCAGCTGATCGTAAGTTTTGCAGTGACGCCAGATTTTACCGCCAAGTGACTGATTCCCCGGCGCTTGCAGTCAGTTCATGACAGCTGCAGACAGGCCAGGGTGATCTCCGGAGTTCAGGTGAGAGCACCGGAGATTAGCCCGGGATGTCTGCAGCTGTCATGAACTGAACCGCAAGTGTCGGGGAATCAGTCACTCGGCGCTCGCTGTAAAGTCCAGGCTGCACGCCAGAGCTCAGGTGAGAGCTCCGGAGTGCAGTGCAGGTACCTGAATCCAGGCCTGACATTACTGGAGATTCCTCCGGTAGCCAGTCCGACGCTGCACAGAAGTGTTTTTGTTTGTTTTTTTTTTGCACTGATGCATCAGCTGATTGTATAAAAGCCATTTATACAATCAGCTGCTGTGTCATGTGATTCAGGCCTTGAACCTGTCACATCATCTGATCGCTTTGCCTTCCAGCAAACCGATCAGATGATATTGGATCTGGATTGGACGGCGCGAGACCCTTGACCAGGGCTGTGGAGTTGGTAAGCCACAGTTGCGACTCCGACTCCTGGATTTTATCAGGTTCCGACTCAGACTCCGGCTCTGACTCCTTCATAAATGGCCAATTCATAACAACAAATTTACTGTTGTAAAATATTAACATCGTGCTTATTCAGTTTCTCACCATCATATAAGTAATCAGACCACTTAGAGCAAAAACTACATTTATTAGAATACAATTAGAATATAGCAAAATAACTTTTATAAACTTTTCTAAACTAAGTAAATATGAAATAAACACTTTTATGCAGTTAATAATAATAAGAAATCTATAAATTTGTCCTCAGAAAAAGTATTGCCTCTGTCAGATCCTCCTTCATGGATGCCCTCAAATCTGATCTAATTATTTTGAGAGCAGAGAACAACCTCTCTACACTAACTTGTGTTGGTGGCAAAGCAGTAACTACTCGGGCAACATCTCTGACAATGTCAGGATACAGAGGAATCGCTTGTTGCACTGTTATTTTTGATGAACGGTCAAATTTATCAATTTCTTTTAGTGCACATGAAAAATTCTGCTGAAATGTACTGGCTGTGTTCTTTGATGGGGATGACTCTTCTTCTATGCGGGAACGCTTTTCACGGTCCTTGTGATCCAAATATTTTTCAAAATTAAATTCTTTATCAGTTGATGACGAGGGTGAAGATGTGGCAGGACGACCAAATTCTTCTTGTTCCTCCTGACTGTTCTGCAACCCTTTCATCCTTACTGCTATTTTAAACAGAGCTTCTTTTCCTTTACTTAGCTGTTGATCATCTAGAAGAATCTGATGCACTGGGTCTACATAAACAGCTGCCAAAAGAATGTTATTTTGTAATAGTAGCTCCTCTCTCCGTTTCATTGATGTAGCAATGCCACTTGCAATTAACCCTCCTCTTTGGGACAGGTGAAACATCAGGTTCTTCCACTGCTTTAAGAAAATACCTGGCGTTAAGTCCTCTGCTTGTAATTTTTTAGTCACTGTAAATGGGTGCTCTAGCAATTTTTCCAGCTCAGTCACCTGATTCCACTTGACTTTCATTTGGAGTCAGTTGAGGGTTAGCCATGTCTACCAGAAAGGTTTTCAATTCAACCAAGCGCTGAATCATTAAGTAAGTACTGCCCCATCGTGTGGCTTGATCAATAATTGCCCCTTTTCCAGCACGTCTCTTCAAAATTGAGTCAACTTTAGGGGTTCTGGCAACAGTAGCCAATTTTCTCACCTTGCCAATCAGTGCAGCAGCATGTCCTTCTTGCAGACTGTCTCTTATAGCCAGCTGTAGCGTATGCACAACACAGCGCATGTGATGAATGAAAGAACGTATTGACACAGTTTCAACAAGATCATCTAAACCAGGGGTGGGGAACCTTTTTACTGCCGGGGGCCATTTGGAATTTCCTACTAACCTTTGGGGGCCGCACAACATTATCAACCTGAAAAATAACCCTGCTATATTTGGTCAAACGATTAACTCACCCCTATTGTGGTGGCCGGAGCTGCTTCTCTTTGGTGCGATTGTAATGTTCGGTGATATTGATCATCTTGTTTCTCACAGCTGCTTTTCCAGGTTTGTCTCTGTCTGGAGATGCTGGGGGCATACACATCACAGGAGGGGCCAGGGCGCATAAATTACAGGAGACACTGGGAGTACACATCACAGGAGGGGCTGGGGCATATACATCACAGGAGGGGCTGGGGCATATACATCACAGGAGGGGCTGGGGCATATACATCACAGGAGGGGCTGGGGCATATACATCACAGGAGGGGCTGGGGCATATACATCACAGAAGGGGCTGGGGCATATACATCACAGGAGGGGCTGGGGCATATACATCACAGGAGGGGCTGGGGCATATACATCACAGGAGGGGCTGGGGCATATACATCACAGGAGGGGCTGGGGCATATACATCACAGGAGGGGCTGGGGCATATACATCACAGGAGGGGCTGAGGCATATACATCACAGAAGGGGCTGGGGCATATACATCACAGGAGGGGCTGGGGCATATACATCACAGGAGGGGCTGGGGCATATACATCACAGGAGGAGCTGGGGCATATACATCACAGGAGGGGCTGGGGCATATACATCAGTAGGGGGCATGGACAGCCCTGGCGGTGGCACAGACATGACTGGGGACACGCACAGCACTGGGTGGCAGCACGCACAGCACTGGGTGGCAGCACGCACTGCACTGGGTGGCAGCACGCACTGCACTGGGTGGCAGCACGCACTGCACTGGGTGGCAGCACGCACTGCACTGGGTGGCAGCACGCACTGCACTGGGTGGCAGCACGCACTGCACTGGGTGGCAGCACGGACTGCACTGGGTGGCAGCATTAGGGAGACAGACAGGTCTGGGGGAACATAGACATCAATAGGAGAGCACGGACTGGGGAGCATAGAAAGCAGTGGGAGGGTACAGACAGCAGTAGCGAGTTAAGAGCACTGAGGGGTGGCACACAGCACTGGGGAGCATGGACAGCATAAGGGGGACACAGGCAGCACTCACCGTGGCATGGACAGCACTGGTGGCAGCATGGACAGCATTAGGTGGTGCGGACAGCACTGGTGTGGGGGCATAGACATCACCCAGGGGGTACAGACAGCACTAGGGGGGGCACGGACAGCAGTGAGGGGTTACACCGCGCTGAGGGGGTACACAGCACTGGGGTGTACACAGCATTAGGGGGTACACACAGCACCTGGGGGTACACAGCACTGGGGGGTACACACTGTACTAGGAGGTACACAGCATGAGGGGGTACACACAGCACGAGGGGGTACACAGCACGAGGGGGTACACAGCACGAGGGGGTACACACAGCATTAAGGGGTACACACAGCATTAGGGGGTACACACAGCATTAAGGGGTACACACAGCATTAAGGGGTACTCACTGTACTAGGGGGTACTCGCTGCACTAGGTGGTACACACTGCACTAGGGGGCACATAGCACGAGGGGGTACACACAGCACTGGGGTGTACACAGCACTAGGGGGTACACACAGCACTAGGGGGTACACACAGCACCTGGGGGTACACACTGTACTAGGAGGTACACAGCATGAGGGGGTACACACAGCACGAGGGGGTACACAGCACGAGGGGGTACACAGCATGAGGGGGTACACAGCATGAGGGGGTACACAGCATGAGGGGGTACACACAGCATTAAGGGGTACACAGCATTAGGGGGTACACACAGCATTAGGGGGTACTCACTGTACTAGGGGGTACACACTGTACTAGGGGGTACACACTGCACAAGGGGGTACACACTGCACAAGGGGGTACACAGCATTGGGGGGTACATACAGCACGAGGGGGTACACACAGCATTGGGGGGTACATACAGCATTGGGGGGTACACACAGTACGAGGGTGTACACAGCACTGAGCGGGGGGGGGGGGGGGGCAGCGATGGGTTGAGTACTCGCAGTGAGGGGGAGGGAGAGTCTCACACACACACACAGCAGGTCCGGGAGGCTAAGTAAACCTGCTGCAGCTCTTCTGTGTGACTTTATCGCAGCGTGCTGCTTACCCGCCCACCAGAGCACACATGCCGGGGATAAGCCTAGAATGTATGGGCTGCAGTCAGGTCCTGGAAGTCAGGATCTGGAGAGAGCCCGTACATTCTAGCATCTACCCACAGGGCATCAGGCTGTGGGATTTAAAGGGCCGGCAGCCGGGAAAAGCGCGGCTGCCACCAAAGCACAATGGTCCCCGGGAATGTGCCCGGGGGCCGCATAAAAAGTCGTCACGGGCCGTATACGGCCCGCGGGCCGGAGGTTCCCCACCCCTGATCTAAACTATCATGTTGCTGTTCATCTGAAGCAACTTCAGTTTGCTCCTCAGTTACAATACTGTGTTGCTCTATTTCAAACATTTCTGTGTCTGTGGACCCAGAATGTTCTTCTAGCTGCTGGTCACCATCATTACTCTCATTCATTAGCTTAATAGTTCTTATCATATTTGAAGCATTGTCAGTTACGACAGAAAGAACTTGCTCTTTTTTAAGTTCATGGTCTTGCAGAACCTTTTCCACCAAGACCTGGAGAAACTCACTGGTGTGATGAGCTTTGGTGTCTTTTACTGCCAATGTCTTGGTAACTATTTCATTTTTGTCACAAACAAATCGGACATTGATGGCAAAATAGTTCACTCTGTGACGTGTGCAGGCATCCATTTTAAGAAACAGAAAGCGTCCCTTGAGAGTTTTTTTTAAGTTCTTCCTTTTTTTAAAAGCTTCTTCGATTACTAATTTTCTAATACTCTCTCTCTCCAGAGAAACACTAAGCTTGCGGGCTATTTCCCTATTCAGACACATAAAAGCTGGTCGTGAAAATAATGAAATAGTCACACTATCCTTTACAACAAGCTCTATGATCTGTTTTTTAAATGTATCTACTGTCATTGTCACAGTTACTTTGTCACTGACAAAATATCTTGCAACTGATGGCTGCAAAGTTCTCTGCTCCTTTGTTTGGCTGGAAGAGCTGGGCACTGGTTCATTGGTTTGGATGCAGTCTCTCATCCACTGCTTTCAGTACTTCTGGATGAAAGCGCTGTAAATGTCTCTTTAGATTAGAAGCTCTGGTAGGAGCATTTTTATCTTTGCCTGAATATGCACTCATCTTGGCTTCACAGCATTTGTTTTCGTCTGGATCATTTGTCATACACTGACAGACATAATGTTTTCTATGTTGAGTGATGGTGAAATGTTCAAATACAGCTGATTTAATGTGAAGCTTCTTTGACATTCTCAGGTTTTTAATTCTGCATTCACAATCCAAATGACAATTGTTTTTCCTAAAAACAATTGTACAAAATTATTGCCAGGTCGTACAACTGATATAGTGGTCAGTAATACTGTTATTATTCCTCATGTACTCAGTTAACTGATGCAAAGTTTGTTGAAAGGATAATACTTCTTACAGTCTTCCTCTTCTGAGTAGCAGGCAGCTGTGAGATGCTTGGAAGACGCACACCTAGTATGATCTAGTCTAGAGGAGGAGCTTTACCACTAAGGCCTTGTGCGCACTAGGCGTTTTTGCCGCGTTTTTAGCGGCGTTTTTTACCGCGTTTTTGTGCTGAAAACGCAGTGACATTGCTTCCCCAGCAATGTCAATGGGTTTTCATAAGTGCTGTCCTCACACAGCGTTTTTTTGTAGCTGCGTTTTTGTGGTGACCACAAAAATGCAGCATGTCAATTATTTCTGCGTTTTTCACTGCGTTTTTCACCCATTGAGTTCAATGAGATGTTCAACAACGCAATGAAAAACGCATATAGCCGCGTTTCTATGACTAAAAACGCAGCTATAAACGCAAGGGGTGGGCAGTAAAGTGACGTGTACAGGAAGAGGATTCCTTCTGTTGATAAACACAGAAGCATGAATCCTCCCGGTACCGTCACCGCTGCGTCCACAACCCGCCCGGTGCCATGTCAACTCCGTGCGGCGCCATGTCTGGGCGGGAGGTGGAGGCAGCGGCGAAAACAAAAGTGAACAGTAGAAAAAAAAAAATGTCATATATACTCACCCGTCTGCAGGGTCCCGGTGCCATGCCCGCTCCCAGCCCCTGTCTCGGTACCGCCGCTTCGGCTGTGTGCAGTCTCCCCGGGGCAGGACCTTGCTTGCAGGACCTGGCGGTGGATCACCTGATGCAGTCACCTGACGCATCAGCTGATCGTAGTCTCGCCGGCTTTTTCGCGCCCGGCCGGCTATCAGCTGATCCTGCCGTCAGGGGACTTCATCAGCTGATTACCGGCAGCTCCTGCAGCGATCGGACGGGATCAGACTCCTGTCCAATCGATCGCTGCAGGAGCTGCCGGTAATCAGCACAGCACATAAGTGAGTATTATTTTTTTTTTTCTACTGATGCATCTGCTGATTGTATAATCGGCTTTTATACAATCAGCTGATGTGTGATGGGATTCAGGCACTTGATCCTGACACATCTGATCGCTTTGCCTTCCAGCAAACCAATCAGATGATATTGGATCCGGATTGGACGGCGCGGGACCCTGACCCAGGATTACTGCGGAGGGGGGTTCTTTATTTCAATAAAGATGGAGTCACTAATTGTGTTGTGTTTTATTTCTAATAAAAATATTTTTCTGTGTGTTGTTGTTTTGTTTTTTTTTTATCATTACTAGAAATTCATGGTGGCCATGTCTAATATTGGCGTGACACCATGAATTTCGGGCTTAGGGCCAGCTGATAATATACAGCTAGCCCTAACTCCATTATTACCTAGCTAGCCACCCGTCACCAGGGCAGCTGGAAGAGTTGGATACAGCGCCAGAAGATGGCGCTTCTATGAAAGCGCCATTTTCTGGGGTGGTTGCGGACTGCAATTCGCAGTGGGGGTGCCCAGAAATCTTGGGCACCCTGCACTGTGGATTCCAATCCCCAGCTGCCTAGTTGTACCCGGCTGGACTCGAAAATTAGGCGAAGCCCTTGTCATTTTTTTTTTTTTTTTTTTTAATTATTTCATGAAATAATTAAAAAAAAAAAGGGCTTCTCTATATTTTTGGTTCCCAGCCGGGTACAAATAGGTAGCTGGGGGTTGGGGGCAACCCGTACCTGCCTGCTGTACCCGGCTAGCATACAAAAATATGACGAAGCCCATGTCATTTTTTGTTTCTTTTTGGGCAAAAAACTGCATACAGTCCTGGATGGAGTACGCTGAGCCTTGTAGTTCTGCAGCTGCTGTCTGCTCTCCTGCATACACTAGTGAATGGAGGATGCTGAGCCTTGTAGTTCTGCAGCTGCTGTCTGCTCTCCTGCATACAATGAACATTTTGAAGAAGGAAATAACATCAGACCTTTTTTTTTTTTTTCATCAACAATCTTTAATGGCATTGTGCACTGATTAAAAACGCAGTGAGCAAAAACGCAGCAAAAAACGCACCAAATCGCGGCAAAAACGCATGCGTTTTTGCCGCGATTTTTAGCTGCGGGTGCGTTTTTTGAGACAAAAACGCACATAAAAACGCAGCGTGAAAAAAACGCCTACTGCGCACATACCCTAAGAATTTGCAACACATTTTCACTTTCAGTTTCATACATTGTAAGTAGGGGGGTTGGGGCAGCATGAGGTTAACCAAGTATAAGATTAGATAAGGGCAGTGGAGAACAGTGACACACAAGTAAGAAATGTCTCCATCTCCAGCAGAACTGCTTATCACTGTTGTTCATAGTTTGATAGAACATATATATTTGAGTAACATTTATAAAATTCATATGAAAGTTCAATTATGAAATATTAATACATTTTTTTTTTAAAGCTGGAGTCGGAGTCGGTACATTTCTACCGACTCCGACTCCAACCAAAACTAACTCAGATTCCACGACTCCAACTCCACAGCCCTGCCCTTGACCCAGGATTACTGCGGAGGGGGGGGGGGGTTCTTTATTTCAATAAAGATGGAGTCACTAATTGTGTTGTGTTTTATTTCTAATAAAAATATTTTTCTGTGTGTTGTTTTTTTTTATCTTTACTAGAAATTCATGGTGGCCATGTCTAATATTGGCATGACACCATGAATTTCGGGCTTAGGGCCAGCTGATAATACACAGCTAGCCCTAACCCCATTATTACCCAGCGAGCCACCCGGCATCAGGGCAGCTGGAAGAGTTGGATACAGCGCCAGAAGATGGCGCTTCTATGAAAGCGCCATTTTCTGGGGTGGCTGCGGACTGCAATTCGCAGCGGGGGTGCCCAGAAAATTGGGCACCCTGCATTGCGGATTTCAATCACCAGCTGCCTAGTTGTACCTGGCTGGACACAAAAATTAGGCGAAGCCCATGTCATTTTTTTCTTTAATTATTTCATGAAATTCATTAAATAATTAAAAGAAAAAAAAAAGAAAAAAAAAGGGCTTCCCTATACTCTTTGTTCCCAGCTGGGGGTTGGGGGGCAGCCCATACCTGCCTGGTTAGCATACAAAAATATGGCAAAGCCCACATCATTTTTTTTGTTTGGGGGTGCAAAGAAATCCTGCATACAGTCCTGGAAGGAGGATGCTGAGCCTTGTAGTTCGACAGCTGCTGTCTGCTCTCCTGCATCCACTAGTGGATGGAGCATGCTGAGCCTTGTAGGTCTGCTCCCCCTGACTCTCCCTCCAGCATACAGTCCTGGATGGAGCATGCTGAGCCTATGTTCTGCAGCTGTCTGCTCTCCTGCATACACTAGTGGAGAATAAAGAACATATGGAGGAAAAAAATAACAGACCTTTTTTTTTTTTTTTTTGTTTAACAATCTTCAATGGCAATTTTCACTGATAAAAAAAACCGCAGATAAACGCAGTGAGCAAAAACGCACCAAAACGCAGTAAAAACGCATGCGTTTTTTCAAGACGCTACGTTTGTGCGTTTTTAGGGCTAAAAAACGCACAAAAACGCAGCGTCAATAAAACGCAGTGTGTGCACATAGCCTTAGTGAGCTGGTGGAAAAGCCCCTGTTTGAAAGAACCCTAAAATATCCTTTACGGGGACTCGCGTCCTCTGTAGGGAGAACACAAGCGAGAGACCGCAGCACACTGAACCCTGATCGTGGGTACAAGCAGCTGCGTTCAACTACGGAGGAGACTCGCAGACCAGCAGGTCAGGACCCGCTGCGTCCAGGATGCAGGGAGTCCTGGTTGTGGGCATATACCCTTACAGGAACATCACCTCCCTTACGGAAATTGTCGGTATTGAGTCTTCATCATATTATATATATTATATTATTATTTTGTTAAGTCTAGAAGAGGTTGCTGTAGACAATTTGCCAAATGTATGATGTCGGCACGTTCACTAAAACCTGTTTTCTAATAGATGTAAAATTTCTCATTCTAACTTTTTTTCCCTATCGGAGTCTCTATCATTCATTGAGGAGGAGTGGATGAAAAACTTAATTTGAGACCCTAGGAAAGAGTATCCACTACCCACAGGTTAGCTGGAAGTGAGGCCCACCGATGCCAAAATAGTTTCAACCCCGCCCCCCCCCCCCAAAAAAAATCCCTATTTAAATCCCCCTTTATAGGAGAGTTAATTAAATGGGAATCCCCCTATTCTGACCCTGATCTCTCCACCAAGAGCGGCCCATCTCTTCCATTTCCCTCCCTCTGACGACTTCTTCCTCCATTCCCTGAATATTGAATAAATCTTCTATATAGGAAAAGAGGAGGGGGGGAGGAGTTTCATTTTCTTAACAGCTGCCCTCTCTAGGTTCTTGTCTAAGGCTGAACCAAACAATTTGTCTGCCGCAGAAGTGCACACAATTTCATTTTTGCACGGAGTGCTCTGCAGCCAGATTTGGAGATGGCACAACCACGAGCGGCAAATCTAACACTGTACACTTAGAAGCATTTGAAAGGAAACCTGCTGCTTTTTGAATGGTAGGTTACGCTTAATTGATTCCTGGGACATCTATACAGTCATATGAAAAAGTTTGGGCACTCCTATTAATGTTAACCTTTTTTCTTTATAACAAGTTGGGTTTTTGCAACAGCTATTTCAGTTTCATATATCTAATAACTGATGGACTGAGTAATATTTCTGGATTGAAATGAGGTTTATTGTACTAACAGAAAATGTGCAATCCGCATTTAAACAAAATCTGACTGATGCAAAAGTAGGGGCACCTCAACATAAAAGTGACATTAATATTTTGTAGATCCTCTTTTTGCAAAAATAACAGCCTCTAGTCGCTTCCTGTAGCTTATAATGAGTTCCTGGATCCTGGATGAAGGTATATTTGACCATTCCTGTTTACAAAACAATTTCAGTTCAGTTAGGTTTGATGGTCGCCGAGCATGGACAGCCGCTTCAAATCATCCCACAGATTTTCAATGATATTCAGGTCTGGGGACTGGGATGGCCATTCCAGAACATTGTAATTGCTCCTCTGCATGAATGCCTGAGTAGATTTGGAGCGGTCTTTTGGATCATTGTCTTGCTGAAATATCCATCCCCTGCATAACTTCAACTTCGTCACGGATTCTTGCACATTATTGTCAAGAATCTGCTGATACTGAGTTGAATCCATGCGACCCTCAACTTTAAGATTCCCGGTGCCGGCATTGGCCACACAGCCCCAAAGCATGATGGAACCTCCACCAAATTTGACTGTGGGTAGCAAATGCTTTTCTTGGAATGCCGTGTTTTTTTGCCTCCATGCATAACGCCTTTTTGTCTGACCAAACAACTCAATCTTTGTTTCATCAGTCCACAGGACCTTCTTCCAAAATGTAACTGGCTTGTCCAAATGTGCTGTGGCATACCTCAGGCGACTCTGTTTGTGGCGTGCTTGCAGAAATGGCTTCTTTCGCATCACTCTCCCATAGAGCTTCTCCTTGTGCAAAATGCGCTGTACTGTTGACTGATGCACATTGACACCATCTGCAGCAAGATGATGCTGCAGGTCTTTGGAGGTGGTCTGTGGATTGTCCTTGACTGCTCTCACCATTCTTCTTCTCTGCCTTTGTGATATTTTTCTTGGCCTGCCACTTCTGGACTTAACAAGAACTGTACCTGTGTTCTTCCATTTCCTTACTATGTTCCTCACAGTGGAAACTGACAGTTTAAATCTCTGAGACAATTTTTTTGTATCCTTCCCCTGAACAACTATGTTGAATAATCTTTGTTTTCAGATCATTTGAGAGTTGTTTTAAAGAGCCCATGATGCCACTCTTCATAGGAGATCAAAAAGTAGAACTACTTGCAAGTGGCCACCTTAACCCCTTAACGACCGCGGGCCGTAAAATTACGTCCTAAATGACATAATCTTACTGCCCGCGGTCCTCCGGCGGCAGCATGCCGCGATCGGCACACATCTCAGCTGATTTTCACAGCTGAGATGTGTGCCTGCTAGGCACGAGCAGAATCGTTATCTGCTCGTGCCGATTAACCCCTTATAATGGCGCTGTCAATACATGACAGCGCCATTATAAGCGCAATCGCGGTAAAGTTTTACTTACCGCCGAAACCGGAAGTCACGTGACGCGATCACGTGACTCCCGATAGTTGCCATGGTAGTACAGGGTCATGTGATGACTCCTGTACTACACATGAATTGGTTTCACTTTCGCTGTGCCCGGAGCACAGCAAAAGAGAAAGACAGCGTATCTGCTGTTTACAGCCTTCCAGCTGTGATCAGCAGATACTGCAGAGCGATCGGAATGCTGATCGCAATAGCCCCCTAGGGGGACTAGTAAAATAAAAAAAAAAAGTAAAAAAATAAGTTTTAAAAAATTAAAAAAAAACAAAAAAACCTAAAAGTTCAAATCACCCCCCATTCGCCCCATTAAAAATTAAAGGGTTAAAAAAATAAAAAATATACACACATTTGGTATCGCCGCGTTCAGAAACGCCCGATCTATCAAAATATAAAATCAATTAATCTGATCAGTAAACGGCGTAGCGGCAAAAAAATTCCAAACGCCAAAACGACGTTTTTTTGTCGCCACAACTTTTGCGCAAAATGCAATAAGAGGCGATCAAAACGTAGCATCTGCGCAAAAATGGTACCGTTAAAAACGTCAGCTCGAGACGCAAAAAATAAGCCGTCATTGAGCCTAAGATCCCGAAAAATGAGAACGCTACGGGTCACGGAATATGGCGTAAAATGTGCGCCACTTTTTTCGGACAAACTTCCGATTTTTTTTTAACCCCTTATATAAAAGTAAACCTATACATGTTTGGTGTCTACGAACTCGCACTGACCTGAGGCATCACACCCACACATCAGTTTTACCATATAGTGAACACAGTGAATAAAATATCTCAAAAACCATAGTGCTATCGCACTTTTTTTGCAATTTTTCAGCATTTGGAATTTTTTTGCCATTTTCTAGTACATAATATGGTAAAACTGATGGTTTCATTTAAAAGTACAGCTCGTTCCGCAAAAAATGAGCCCTCACATGACCATATTGACTGAAAAATAAAAAAGTTACGTCTCTCAGAAAAAGAATGGCGAAAAAAAAAAACGGAAAGCGAAAAATCGGCCGGTCGTGAAAGGGTTAAATACCTTTTCTCATGATTGGATACACCTGCCTATGAAGTTCAAAGCTCAATGAGGTTACAAAACCAATTTAGTGCTTCAGTATGTCAGTAAAAAGTAGTTAGGAGTGTTCAAATCAAGAAATTTATAAGGGTACCCATACTTTTGCAGCGGTCAACTTTTGTTTAAATGCGGATTGCACATTTTCTGTTCGTACAATAAACCTCATTTCAATTCAGAAAATATTACTGAGTCCATCAGTTATTACATATATGAAAATGAAATAGCTGTTGCAAAAACCCAAATTGTTAAAGAAAAAAGGTTAATATTAATAGGGGTGCCCAAACTTTTTCATATGACTGTACCTATGTTGCGAGTCTAATTTCTGAAGCCATATAATCAGGTACCTCGGTGTACAGGTGGTAGCTATAGTAGGTTTAAAGGAACATGTTAAATAATCAAAATATTCCGTATAATTCCACTATAAATAAATACATGCCGGTCAAAAACCACCCAAAGAGAACCCTCAAAGATTCAAATTAAAGGGATAGTCACAGATTAATAATATAAAATATAAATTTAAATTTTTAACATTAAAATATCATGTACAAAATAAATGAAAAACAAATGCTGGACCAGATCAATTTCCCAAATATTAGCCACGGATTAACAGGTTTAAAAAGTGCCCAGTGCAGTGACCAAATAGTGAAAGTTATATATAACCTAGATATTAAATGTCATTAAAGGTAATCCCCAGGCTTAAAAAGTGCCAAAAAGGTATGGATAAGTCCAAATTATATAAATTATAGGGGCACAATACCTTAGGATGGTCACAAGTCCTGTATACCGCTGAACCCCGACGCGTGTTTCAAGCAATGTTTTCCTCAGGGCGTCCTTAAGAAAACAATGCTTGAAACGCACGTCGGGGTTCAGCAGTATACAGGACTTGTGACCATCCTAAAGGTATTGTGCCCCTATAAGGATTTATATAATTTGAACTTATCCATACCTTTTTGGCCTTTTTTTAAGCCTGTGGATTACCTTTAATGACATGAATAACTTTCACTATTTGGTCTTTATAAAACCTGTTAATTTGCGGCTAATATTTGGGAAATTGATCCGGTCCAGCATTTATGTTTTTCATTTATTTTGTACATGATATTTTTAATGTTAAAAATTAATAAAAATGTATATTTTATAATATTAATCTGTCACTATTCCTTTGATTTGAATCTTTGAGGTTTTTTTTTTTACCTGCATGTATTAAAAGGAACATTTTGCAGCTTCCCAAGCCCCCTAAAGGAATATGTCCAAGGAATCTATTATGGACCCTAAAACCTCAAAGAGAAGAGACACATTTCTAGAAATCTTTGAGATTGCCTCAATTTTATTTTCATTTGAAATTCTTCCACCACGGTTCTCTCAAAACAAGATCGACAAAGCTTTTTTCTACAAGTTTAGGGTAAATATGTGTTCTGCATAGAGCACACTTTCTGTGTTTCATTTTTGCCACCGCCTTCCTGGCCTAAAGAACATCAACGGGAACTTGTCACCAGGTTTTTCCCTTAAAACCTGCGGCCACCACCAGTAAGCCCTTATATACAGCATTCTAGAATACTGTATATAAAGTGCCCAAGCCGATCTGTAGAACATAAAAAATAAATAAATAAAACAGCTTTTATTATATTCACCCAGGGACGGTTGGGTCCGATGGGTGTCGCGGGTCTCAGAATGGTGCGTTCTCTCTTCCTTCCATAGCTTTCTCCAGTCATTGTTCTGTGTGGATGACGTGTCCTACGTCATCAAAACAGAAGACTCCATTGCACTTCCGTGCATGCGCATTTTGATCTGCCCTGTTTATCCTGGTGACAGGTTCCCTTTAATAACTAGTCAGTATGGATTCAAAAGGGAAAACCCACTCATCAATCCTAAGCATTGGATACCACCATGCTAGAAGTTTTTGGGTCATCTGTATCACTAGGCACCAGATTTTCCATGTTGCACATCCACTGCCAGTGATAAAAAGGATTTTTATTATTTTAATCTTCCCCCTGGAGAAGTGGGAGGGGAAACACAGCCGGATCCTGACCCCTTCTTCCAGTCCATCTTGCAAATCCAAAGTGGCCGGTAATCTGTGCCTGCATGCAGTCATTTGACGTGTAAAGTCATCTCCAGCTCACCACCGAACAAGGAAGCAGCTGGAGGTCTCATGCATGCGCAAAGGCACCTTACTATCGATAGAGACTGCCAGAGGTGATGTCAGTGCGTGTTGCTGCCACATCAAGCCTCAACCTACAGACCCGGCAGCGGCCCTCCGGGAGAGTTCCGCAGATGGAGACACAGCTACTAGACCAGGGGTCTCAAACTCAGCTGGGTGTATTGGCCGCACAGAGGAAAAAAAATAATTTTGGGGGCCGCATTCTTTGCAGGACAAAGTGACATTTGTATTGGTACCATATATAATAATTTATTTTTTTTTTTTTACACACCTTTGGATCACTGATATTGAACATTTTTAATTGTTTATTATAGCAAACATGCACACTTTGGTTTAACCCCTTTCCGTTTTTGCGTTTTTGTTTTTTGCTCCTTTTCTTCCGAGAGCCGTAACTTTTTTATTATTCCGTCAATCTTGCCATATGAGGGCTTGTTTTTTGCGGGACGAGTTGTACTTTTAAATGAAACCATAGGTTTTACCATATATTGTACTGGAAAACAGCAAAAAAATTCCAAGTGTGGAAAAACTGCAAAAAAAAGTGTGATCGCACAATAGTTTTTGGGATGTTTTATTCACCGTGTTCACTATATGGTAAAACTGATGTATCTATGTGATGCCTCAGGTCGGTGCGAGTTTGTAGACACCAAACATGTATAGGTTTACTTGTATCTAAGGAGTTAAAAAAAAAACCACAAGTTTGTCTAATAAAAGTGGCGTACGTTTTGCGCCATTTTCCGAAACACTTAGCGTTCTCATTTTTCGGGATCTATGGCTCAGTGATGGCTTATTTTTTGCGTCTCGAGCTAACATTTTTAATGGTGCCATTTTTGCGCAGATGCTACGTTTTGATCGCCTGTTATTGCATTTTGCGTAAAACATGCGGCGACCAAAAAACGTAATTTTGGCGTTTGGAATTTTTCTGCCACTACGCCGTTTACCAATCATATTAATTGATTTTATATTTTGATAGATCGGGCATTTCTGAACACGGCGATACCAAATGTGTATATTTATTTATTTTTTAACCCTTTAATTTTCAATGGGGTGAAAGGGGGGTGATTTGAACTTAGGTTTTTGTTTTTTTTTTATTTTTTAAAACTTATTTTTACCTTTTTTTTATTTTACTAGTCCCCCTAGGGGGCTATAGCGATCAGCAATCCGATCGCGGTTATCTATCTGCTGATCACAGCTATACAGCTGTAAACAGCAGATTCAGTCACTTCCGGTTTCCCTCTGCTCCGTGCCGAGGAATAACGAAAGTGAAACTTCGTAGCTGCAGGCGTCATCACATGACCCTGTGCTACGATGGCAACCACCGAACGTCACGTGATTACTCACGTGACTTCCGGTGGGGGCGGCGGGAAGTAAAAAACATGGCCGCGCAAATATAGATCTCACTGCCAGACTTTGGCAGAGAGATTTAAGGGGTTAAATGTTGCGAGTGGAAGCGATTCCACCCGCGGCTAGCAGGCACACATGTCAGCTGTTGAAAACAGCTGATATGTGAGCCGACCGCCGCCTGCCAGCGGCAGGGGGCGGGGCTTAACGGGACACGATCCTTGACGGATAGATCCGTCCAAGGTCGTGAAGTGGTTAAATATAAAGAAAAAATATATATATGTATATATTTATTTTTTTTTTTACATTTTATTCCTTTCTTGTAACTAATAGTCTTACAATTAGCACTATATAGAAATTTTGACCAACATCTTTTAGTAATGTTCCCCATCTTGTTGTAACGTGCCCATCCTTGTCCCCTTGTAGTAGTGTGCCCCATCCTAGTCCCCATTCTACAGTAATGTGCTCAACCTTGTCCCCATCCTAAAGTAATGTTCCCCATCCTTGTCCCCATTTTGTAGTAATGTGCCTCATCCTTGTCCCCATGTTATAGTAATGTGCCCATCCTTATCCCCATCCTACAGTAATGTTCCCAGCCTTCTTCCTATCTTATCGTAATGTGCCTATCCTGTACTAATGTGTTTATCCTTGTCCCCATCCTATAGTAATGTCCCCATTCTATAGTAATGTGCCCATCCTAATGTGCCAACCTTGTCCCCATCCTATAGTAATGTCCCCAATCTATAGTAATGTGTACATCCTTGTCCCCCATGTTATAGTACGGTAATGTTCCCCATCCTTGCCCCCTTGTAGCTATGTCCCCATCCTTTAGTAATGTGCCCATCCTATTGTAATGTGCCCACCTTGTCCCCATCCTATAGTAATGTCCCCAGCACTATCCCTATTCTATAGTAATGTTTCCCATCCTTGTCCCCTTGTAGTAATGTCCCTATCCTTTAGTACTGTGCCCATCCTAGTCCCCATCCTATAGTAATGTACTCACCTTGTCCCCATCCTATAGTAATGTCCCCAGCCTTATCCCCATCCCATAGTAATGTGCGCACCTTGTCCCCATCCTGTAGTAATGGGTCGGAGGGGGCAGTGGCTATAACTTACCGATCGCTCCCCTCACCATCCACAGACTCTGGAGTGAAGCTGAGGGGGCAGTCTCCGGCCCCAGATCCACAGTGATTGAAGAGATCAGTCACAAGGCCGGTCTCTCCAATCTGAGCTGGGGGCGAGTGAAACTGAGGTCACCCAGCTCCAGCCAATAATCGGTGCTACAGCTGCACTGACCATGGCTGGATTTCAATGTTTCAGCCATTTTTAATGGCTAAAACATTACAGTGGCTGTGATTGGCTGACGAACGCCGCTCAGCGAATCACAGCCTCTGTAGGTCCGGGAAGGAGACACCACCCATCCTGAGGTCAGGCAGAGGTCCCCTCCTCCCCGAATCTAAGGTACTGTATTTGCAAAGCGATCGCAGCCACCGGGGCCGCGATGTCGCCATGATGTACTCGGTATGTCATGGGTCCTTAAGTACGAGGGAGCCATGACATACCCAGTATGTCATAGGTCTCTAAGGGGTTAATGAGCAGTGCCACACACACACACACATACACACACAAAAATAAAAAAACACCATTCTTCACACCTGTCCCGCGCTCCCTCAGCTGCCTCATCTCTGCTTCGTGCGGCCCCCAGGCCCGTGCCCCTGTTCACGATCGCGGCTGATTCATTGGCCGCAGCCACTGTCAGTGAGTTATGTCAGATGACTGTATTGCCGGCGCGAGAGCACAGCGTCGGCAAAATATTCATCTGACAAAGCGCAGACACTATCGCGGCCGGTGCAGGGGCCGCAGCCAGTGAACAGGGGCACGGGCCTGGGGGCCGCACGAAGCAGCCTGAGAGGCCGCATGCGGCCCACGTGTTTGAGAACCCTGTACTAGACCATGGCCGACCGCTAGCTCAAGACCTGTCAACTAGGGTGCTGTGAGAGATACTGCCCTTTTATTCCAGTAGGTGTCCTATACCTGTGGGCGAATATGCTCTTATGTGCGATGCTGTCATGGTGAAGGGAATATATACGTAAAATGTAGGCATAGCTCAAGGTGATATGTATGGACTCATGCACATGTTACACTTATCCTGTAAAAGTGTATCTAACTTTTTGCTTGGGTCTGAGTTTTAGCCACTAATAGTGAAATATTAAAAAAAAAATAAAATTAAATTGCAGTGCATAATTTTGCCACTGTGCCAGATGTCTACTACAGTGCTGCCCCGAAAATAAGACCTCTCCCAAAAATAAACCTAGCATGATTTTTGGAGTATGCTTGAAATATAAGCCCTACTCCAAAATTAAGCCCTAGTTACAGTTTGGGCCGCTGTTAGGGAGAGTCAAACTTTGAAATTTCTCTGGGCCCCACTCTCGGAGCGAGCCCAGCAGTTCTATTCTGAGGTTCACATTGTTTAAAGTGCACCAGTCACCTGGCTTTTCCTATATAACCTAAAGCCGTGCTATACTGGCACTATCATGCTGATTCTATACATACCTTTAGGTGTCAGCTAAGATGTATAGATTTTAAAATCAAAATCAAGTAAAGTTTGTAAAATAGGTAGCTTGATGAGTGACAGCAGCAGTGGATCAGATAATAGCTGGGCAGGGTATTCATAGTTATCCCCTCCCCCTCGTAAATAAAATCACAAGCGACCAATTGCCTCCAGAAGACACCTAATTAGTAAATTGAGCCCACCTTCGTGTAGTGTATTATCAGTATAACTACAGTTATTCTGTGAAAGCCTTAGTGTTCTCACACAAACCTCTAAGGATCAAACAGCGTCATGAAAACCAAGGAACACACCAGACGTGTCAGGGATAAAGTTGAAAAAAAAAAAAAAAAACCAGCATGGTAAGGCCACGTTCACATATTTGGTAAGTTTATTACCTCCGTATTTGTAAGGCAAAACCAGGAGTGGAACAGTCAAAAGAAAAGTATAATGGAAACATGGGCACCACATCACCAGTTTTTACCCACTCATGGTTTAGGCTTACCAACACTAATGTATAAAAACTCACCCGAATATTTAACGCCTGGACGTTGCATTAGGTTTTAAATAGCCCAATTTTATACAATCTCACGGAGCACTGTTTAACCCCTTCACCCTTGGGCATTTTTGTTTTTTCCACCCCTTCTGCAAAAAGATATAATTTTTTGTATTTTTCCGTCAATATAGCTATATGAAGGATTGTTTTCTGTTGTACTTTTGAACGACACCATTCATACTGCTCCATATTGTACTAGAAAACAAAAAATAAATACCAAGTGTGGTGAAACTGCAAAAAGGTGCAATTGAACACTTGTTTTTCGGGGGGGGGGTTTATTCACCATGTTCACTAGATGGTAAAACGGACCTGGCAATAGGATTCCCTAGATCAGTAGGAGTTTGCAGATCCCAAACATGTATAGTTTTACTTTTATCTAAGTGGTGAAAAAAAAATTCAGACGTTTGTCAACAAAAAAAGAACAGCACTTTTGGTGCAATTTTTGTAACTTTCTAATTTTTCGGGATCTGGTTTCAGTGATCACTTATTTGCATCTAGAGGTGAAGTTTTTAGTTACATCATTTTTGAGTAGATGCAGATTCTCATCACCGGTTACTGCACTTTAATACAGTGTTGTGGCAATGGAAAAAAAAACAAGAAACGTAGTTCTAGCATTTTTATTTTTTTATCTTGCTACACCCTTTGCTGATTAAATTAATTGATTTTATATTCTGATAGATTGGACATTTATGAATGCAGATACCAAATGTGTATTTTTTTTATGGTTTTATTTTCAATGGGGCAAAAGGGGGGGGGGTGATTTGAACTTGTAGTTTTACGAAATCGCAGCGAGGAAAACATTTTTTATAGCATCTACAAAGTATGAGTTCAGCGTAAGGGTGCATGCATATAATCTGGTAGACACTGCGTTCTGGACGCAGTGCCACTTCTCTTCAGGAGACGCTGGTGTTCTCAATTAGAGATGAGCGAACCGGTCGCGGTTCGGCTCGAGGTTGGTTCGCCGAACGGACCTCCCGTTCGAGTTCAGTTCGTCGAACGTTCGACGAACCGAACTCGAACTGCATAGGAAACAATGGCAGGCAATCACAAACACAGAAAAACACCTAGAAAACACCCTCAAAAGGTGTCCTAAAGGTGACAAACAACTCAAACACATTGGAAAGTGACAAGGACATATACTCATGCGAAAACAAAACAGCTGGACAAGGAAAAAGAGGAGGACACACAGATATAGGCATGGCACGCCCTTCTAAAATCATGTAAAACACCGCAAGGTGACTCCAAGCGGAGTCTCCCTTTTTTCCAAAAATTGGGCCACACACACACCCACCCCTTCAGTGGTAGCACTTGTGCCCCAGTTGCACACTTCACAGCTAGATTTGCATCAAGCACATTCAAAAATACGCCATAATTAACCGTCCCCAGGATGACACCAGGGTAGGTAGCTAAGTCTTTCCTGATCCCAGCTCTGTGCAGCTTGGATCATTTATAAAAAACACAGCAATCAAGGGTTACTCCAAGCGGACTCTCCCTTTTTTCCAAAAATTGGGCCCCACACACACCCACCCCTTCAGTGGCAGCAGTTGTGCCCTAGTTGTACACTTCACAGCTAGATTTGCATCAAGCACATTCAAAAATACGCCATAATTAACCGTCCCCAGGATGACACCGGGGTAGGTAGCAAAGTCTTTCCTGATCCCAGCTCTGTTCATCTTGGCTTCTTTTAAAAACAATGTAAGCAAGGGTTACTCCAAGCGGAGTCTCCCTTTTTTTCCAAAAATTGGGCCCCACACACACCCACCCATTCAGTGGCAGCAGTTGTGCCCCAGTTGTACACTTCACAGCTAGATTTGCATCAAGCACATTCAAAAATACGCCATAATTAACCGTCCCCAGGATGACACCAGGGTAGGTAGCAAAGTCTTTCCTGATCCCAGCTCTGTTCATCTTGGCTTCTTTTAAAAACAATGTAAGCAAGGGTTACTCCAAGCGGAGTCTCCCTTTTTTTCCAAAAATTGGGCCCCACACACACCCACCCATTCAGTGGCAGCACTTGTGCCCTAGTTGCAAACAGGATGTTTTGATTTGCATCAAGCACATTCCAAATCAACAAGCATTTACTCTCCCCAGGATGACACAGGGGTAGTAAATTCCTTCTGGATCCATGACTTGTTCATTTTGATGAACGTCAGTCTGTCCACATTGTCACTGGACAGACGCGTGCGCTTATCTGTCAGCACACACCCAGCAGCACTGAAGACACGTTCAGAGACAACGCTGGCAGCTGGACACGACAAAATCTCCAAGGCGTAAGTTGCGAGCTCTGGCCATTTTTCTAGGTTTGAAGCCCAAAAGGAGCAAGGCTCCAGTTGCACAGTCATGGCATCGATGTTCATTTGGAGATACTCCTGTATCATCCTCTCCAGCCGTTGACTATGTGTCAGACTTGTTGTCTCTGGTGGCCTTGCAAAGGAGGGTCTAAAAAAATTATGAAAAGATTCAATAAAATTGCTGTTACCAGCACCAGATACAGTGCTACTGGTACGGGTAGACTGTTGAAGATGACGAGACCGTCCCATGTTTGTCAAGTTACAACTGGGAGATTCACTCCCTGCACCTGCACGGTTGTTTGGTGGAAAAGCCGAGCTAAGATCTAGTAACAGCTTCTGCTGATACTCCTGCATACGTGCGTCCCTTTCTATGGCTGGAATTATGTCACAAAATTTGGACTTGTACCGGGGATCTAATAGTGTGGCAATCCAGTAGTCATCATCACTTCTAATTTTGACAATACGACTGTCATGTTGGAGGTAGTGCAACAAAAAGGCACTCATGTGTCTTGCGCAGCCATGCGGACCAAGTCCACGCTGTGTTTGTGGCATAGAGGTGCTACCCGTTCTTTCTTCCTCTGACATCTGACCCCAACCTCTTTCAACTGAAATTTGACCAAGGTCTCCCTCATCCGCTGAGTCTTCCATGTCCATGGACAGTTCGTCCTCCATTTCTTCATGTTCTCCTGCACCTTGCTCAACATTTTGCCTGCTACTATGCGCCCTTGTCGATCCCTGTCCCCCTTGGTCCCATGCCTGCTGCGTTGGTGATGATGAACGTCTGGACCTTGGTGATGTTGTTGTCCCTTGCGCATATGAATCCTCCTGTAGTTCCTCCCCTTCATGTTGTCCCACCCCCTGACTCCGAATAGTGTTTAGCGTGTGCTCCAGCATGTAAATGACTGGAATCGTCATGCTGATAATGGCATTGTCAGCGCTAAACATATTCGTCGCCATGTCGAAACTGTGCAGAAGGGTGCATAGGTCCTTGATCTGAGACCACTCCATCAGGGTGATCTGCCCCACCTCTGCATCTCGTTGGCCCAGGCTATACGTCATGACGTATTGCACCAGGGCTCTGCGGTGCTGCCACAGTCGCTGTAACATGTGGAGAGTTGAATTCCAGCGTGTCGCCACATCGCATTTCAGGCGATGAACCGGCAGGCCGAAAGACTTCTGGAGCGATGCAAGTCGCTCAGCTGCGGCGCTTGAACGGCGGAAGTGAGCAGACAGTTTTCGTGCCCTGTTCAGAAGGCCATCTAGGCCGGGATAGTGTGTTAAAAATTGCTGCACGACAAGGTTCAACACGTGAGCCATACAAGGTACGTGTGTCACCTTGCCCAGGCGAAGGGCCGCACCCAGGTTTGCAGCATTGTCGCACACGGCCTTACCAGGCTGCAGGTTGAGTGGAGACAACCATTTATTAAACTCGGACCGCAGAGCTGACCACAACTCCTCAGCTGTGTGACTCTTATTACCAAGACATGTCAAGCTAAAGACCGCCTGATGCCGTTGCGCTCTGCTGCCAGCATAGTAATGAGGGGTGCGTGATTCCTTCTGCGCAGTGAGAACGCTGGTGGCCTGACCAGGCAGGCTTGGGGCGGAGGTGGAGGACCCAGATGAGGTGGAGGATGCAGAAGCAGTGGCGGAACTTGGACAGACAGAGGATTGACACACAAGTCGTGGGGACGGCAAGACTTGTGCAGCAGACCCTTCACCATCTATCACCATAGTTACCCAGTGCCCAGTCAGCGACATGTAACGTCCCTGTCCATGCTTACTGGTCCAAGTATCGGTGGTGAAATGCACCCGTTCACACACAGAGTTTCTCAAGGAAGCGGTGATGTTGTGTGCGACATGCTGGTGTAGCGCGGGCACACCTTTCTTAGAGAAGTAGTGGCGACTAGGCATCTGGTACTGGGGCACAGCGACAGACATAAGGTCTCTAAAATCCTGTGTGTCCACTAGGCGGAAAGGCAGCATTTCGGTAGCCAACAGCTTACAGAGGGATAGAGTCAACCTCTTAGCTTTGTCATGGGTCGGAGGAAGTGGCCTTTTATTTGACCACATCTGAGGGACAGAGATCTGGCTGCTGTGTGTAGACGGTGTTGAGTAGGGTGTCCCTGGAAAAATGCAGGTTTGTGAGGAAAGTGCAGGCGGAGACATGATGTTGCCTTCATCCAACGTTGGTGCTATCGATGTCTGAGAGAGCTGTACACACTCACTTGTTTCCCCTTCCAAACCAACTGACGACCTTACAAGCAAACTGCCTGTTGCGGTTACAGTGGTGGAAGTTTTGCGTGGAAAAACAGGTGTGACAGCTGTCCCCACAGTCCTAGAAGATGAAGAGCGCGCGGATGCACTGGAAGGGGCGGGCGGTGGATGGTTCGCTCCGCTAGGCCGCATTGCAGCACGGTGAGCTTCCCACCGGGACTTATGATATTTAGTCATGTGACGATTCATGGAAGAAGTTGTCAAACTGCTGAGGTTTTGACCTCTACTAACAGAATCATGACAAATGTTACATATCACATGAGTTGGGCGATCTTTTTCGATGTGAAAAAAGGACCAGGCTAGGCAAGGCTTAGAGGCCATGCGACCTGTTGATCCACCCCGAATAATGCTCATAGGCAGAGTGGTGGCTGAGGATGCAGTTGTAGACGTGCTACCAGTGCTCCGACTCTGTCCAGGAAGGCGCAAGGTAAATTCGTCGTCGGTTGCATCCTCCTCCACCGCCTCTGTTGACCTCCTCGAGTGCCTGACTGGGGGTTGACAGTAGGTGGGATCTAGAACGTCATCATCAATTGTTGTGTTTGCACTCCCCTCCCCCTCAGACCGAGCCTCTTCTTGCCCTGACCGAATATTTAAGTTGTCATCCCAATCGGGTATCTGCGTCTCATCTTCATCAGTATGTTCCTCATTGTCTATAACCACAGGTGTTACAGTTTGTGACAAAGGGTCAACATTATGCTCAGAAACTTGGTCCTCACGGCCTGAATCAGAGTCACAAAGGTTCTGGGCATCACTGCAGACCATTTCCTGTTCTGTACTCACTGTAGCTTGGGAGCAGACCTCTGATTCCCAGGCTATAGTGTGACTGAACAGCTCTGCAGACTCAGCCATCTCAGTTCCACCATACTGTGCAGGGCTGATGGAGACTTCAGAGCTGGGAGAAATCAAGTGTGATTGGGATGACAACTCAGAGGACTGGTGTTTTTTGGATGCGGTACTTGAAGTGGCTGAGAGGGCACTTGTTGGACCACTTGAGATCCATTCAAGCATTTTCCTTTTTTGCCCATCATCTACCTTTGTTCCTCTTGTTCGTGTCCGTAAAAAAGGGAGCACATCGGATTGTCCACAATAAGTAGTAGACATCTTACTTTTGCTAGTAGATGGTCTATCTGCAGCAGATGATAATGGAGCTTTGCCACCTTCCCCACTGACAAAACCTTTTTTGCCTTTTCCACCACGCCTCTTCCCCTTTCCACCAGCATCTGTCATTTTGCCACTCATGTTGATTGCGACAAGATTGTGGACTGAAAATGTGGTAGTAAAAATTGAGAGGTGGTGAAGATTGCAGTGGTGGTCTAGCTTTATTAACAGCAGAATAATAAAGAATAAATATCCCTGACAATGTAACTTAGTTATAATTAGTTGGAGTGTGCAACGCAGGCAGACGTGCTGCAAATGTCTTGGCACTAGTGGGACTAAAGCAAAGTCCAATAGCCACGTATAGGATGCCACTAGGTACACTGAGTGTGTGCTAGTATAATGGCTTAGTTATAATTAGTTGGAGTGTGCAACGCAGGCAGATGCGTTCTGCAAATGTCTTGGCACTAGTGGGACTAAAGCAAAGTCCAATAGCCACGTATAGGATGCCACTAGGTACACTAAGTGTTTGCTAGTATAATGGCTTAGTTATAATTAGTTGGAGTGTGCAACGCAGGCAGATGCGCTCTGCAAATGTCTTGGCACTAGTGGGACTATAGCAAAGTCCAATAGCCACGTATAGGATGCCACTAGGTACACTGAGTGTGTGCTAATATAATGGCTTAGTTATAATTAGTTGGAGTGTGCAACGCAGGCAGATGCGCTCTGCAAATGTCTTGGCACTAGTGGGACTATAGCAAAGTCCAATAGCCACGTATAGGATGCCACTAGGTACACTGAGTGTGTGCTAGTATAATGGCTTAGTTATAATTAGTTGGAGTGTGCAATGCAGGCAGATGCGTTCTGCAAATGTCTTGGCACTAGTGGGACTATAGCAAAGTCCAATAGCCACGTATAGGATGCCACTAGGTACACTGAGTGTTTGCTAGTATAATGGCTTAGTTATAATTAGTTGGAGTGTGCAACGCAGGCAGATGCGCTCTGCAAATGTCTTGGCACTAGTGGGACTATAGCAAAGTCCAATAGCCACGTATAGGATGCCACTAGGTACACTGAGTGTTTGCTAGTATAATGGCTTAGTTATAATTAGTTGGAGTGTGCAACGCAGGCAGATGCGCTCTGCAAATGTCTTGGCACTAGTGGGACTATAGTAAAGTCCAATAGCCACGTATAGGATGCCACTAGGTACACTGAGTGTTTGCTAGTATAATGGCTTAGTTAGAATTAGTTGGAGTGTGCAACGCAGGCAGATGCGCTCTGCAAATGTCTTGGCACTAGTGGGACTATAGCAAAGTCCAATAGCCACGTATAGGATGCCACTAGGTACACTGAGTGTTTGCTAGTATAATGGCTTAGTTATAATTAGTTGGAGTGTGCAACGCAGGCAGATGCGCTCTGCAAATGTCTTGGCACTAGTGGGACTATAGCAAAGTCCAATAGCCACGTATAGGATGCCACTAGGTACACTGAGTGTTTGCTAGTATAATGGCTTAGTTATAATTAGTTGGAGTGTGCAACGCAGGCAGATGCGCTCTGCAAATGTCTTGGCACTAGTGGGACTATAGCAAAGTCCAATAGCCACGTATAGGATGCCACTAGGTACACTGAGTGTTTGCTAGTATAATGGCTTAGTTATAATTAGTTGGAGTGTGCAACGCAGGCAGATGCGCTCTGCAAATGTCTTGGCACTAGTGGGACTATAGCAAAGTCCAATAGCCACGTATAGGATGCCACTAGGTACACTGAGTGTTTGCTAGTATAATGGCTTAGTTATAATTAGTTGGAGTGTGCAACGCAGGCAGATGCGCTCTGCAAATGTCTTGGCACTAGTGGGACTATAGCAAAGTCCAATAGCCACGTATAGGATGCCACTAGGTACACTGAGTGTTTGCTAGTATAATGGCTTAGTTATAATTAGTTGTAGTGTGCAATGCAGGCAGACGTGCTCTGCAAATGTCTTTGCACTAGTGGGACTATAGCAAAGTCCAATAGCCACAGATAGGATGCCACTAGGTACACTGAGTGTTTGCTAGTATAATGGCTTAGTTATGAGTTGGAGTGTGCAGAGGACAAGAGGGTACAGTGGCAGGATTGTGGTGCTCTGGGTAGAGGAATGGAAGCCTGCCTTTCTATTCCCTCCTAATGGTGAAATGCAGGGAGGAAATCCCTGACCTTGGCTACACAGACGCTGTTGCTGTTTGCAGGACCTGTCACCTATGGCTCTCTGACCCTGCCGGTTTGAGCCCTTAAAAGGACTGCTATAAAGTGCTCTCCCTATGCTGTCTAACGCTGTGTATGCAGCGCATACAGCTGTATCAGCGATAGGACTCAAGACGGAGCTGCGACAGTGATGTCTGACACCAAAGACGCAGAAGGCAGATAATGGCGTCCGTGAAGAAAATATCCGGTTTTATAATGCAGGGACATGTGACATGCAGATCCTATCACACATGCCGTTGCTTCTCTGGCTCAAAGTCCACTTAGCTGTGTGTGTGTCTGTGATTGGCTGACATGCTGGCCCGCCCCACAAGACGCGCACGCTTAGGGAAGGAAGACAAGAAAAAAAAAAAAAAATGGCGATCGCCATTATAGAAACAGCAGTGATCTGAAGGCGCTGTTCACGCACACTATACACTGAAATGTGATAATAGTTTGATTCACAGAGTGACTTACACTATTACAGCAGAAACCAAGCTATGATTTAGCTGTTTTTTGGCTGCTAGAACCGTTCTCGAACGTTTCTAGAACTATCGAGCTTTTGCAAAAAGCTCGAGTTCTAGTTCGATCTAGAACATGCCCCAAAATCACTCGAGCCTAGAACTGGAGAACCACGAACCACGAACCGCGCTCAACTCTATTCTCAATGAGGATATTGCAGCTGCCTGTGTCCACGATCAGAATTCTGGGAGCAGCGTATGTCCACTGTGTTCTTCAGCTGCCGAACACTCAGGTTTCCTAAAGCAGACGTTTACATTCTGTGGCTCGGGAAGACGCGCCGCATGCAAGCTTATACTGCAGAAAAAACAAGCACAGCGGGCAGGAGATTTCTATAAATCCCATCCCCTGTGCTTGCACTGTACAACATAGCGTTTTGGAAACAGTGAATATACGCGGTGTCCAAAACGCTGCTAAAACTGATCGTGGGAACTGACCCTTAAGCGGGCTTTACACGCTACGACATAGCTAGCAATTGCTAGCGATATCGAGGGGGTAAGCACCCGCCCCCGTCGTGTGTGCGATATCGTGTGTTCGCTGCCGCAGCGAACATTATCGCTACGGCAGCATCACACGCACTTACCTGGTCGGCGGCATCACTGTGACTGCCGAACAATCCCTCCCTCAAGGGGGAGGGACGTTCGGCATCACAGCGACGTCACTAAGCGGCCGGCCAATCAAAGCGGAGGGGCGGAGATGAGCGGGTCGTAACATCCAGCCCACCTCCTTCCTTCCGCATTGCGGCCGGCAGCAGGTAAGGTGAGGTTCCTCGCTCCTGCGGTGTCACACACAGCGATGTGTGCTGCCGCAGGAGCGACGAACAACATCGATAGGGGGTCAAGTGTCCTGTTTCCTTTGATTCCTTCATCATTCCCTGGTGTGATCAGCATTTGTTAATTTCCCCTTACAAGCTGGCCTCCCACCATTCCCCTTACCTACTCCTCTAGTCTGCCCTATATATCTGGGGGTGTCTTAAGGGGTGCATGCATGCGGGGTGTTGCATGCGTGCCATCTTATGCAAAGTGCCACCGTTGCTAAGTGCCTGGCAGTTATTTCAATGGCAGTTAGTCAGGGCAGGAGTCAGCAGGTAAACTACTCTGACACCTTTTGTGTCAACCATGACCATTTTTCCTATCCTTACCATCCTATTTGCTTTTACTTTCCACTTTCACCGCCCTGTCCCCCCTCCATCACCACTCATCCACATCAGTCCCTCTCTCCTCCCCTCTCCTATGTACAGCTCCCAGGCTCTTTTCACCTATCTGATTAATCTCAATCCATCATACTCCAGGGTCTTCCAGAAAAAAAAAACATGCCACAACTCCAAACACCATCTGACCTTTCTCCTGTTACTTCTACTTCTCTCAGGCGATATCTCTCCTAATCCCGGTCTACCCCATGCTAACTTTACCCCCTCCCCCACCTCCCATAGAAACCCTGCTAACCTCATTGACATTAGTTGTACACCCTCACTTCCCTCTTTTAACTGTGCTCTTTGGAATCCACGGTCTGTATGTAACAAGCTTTCTAACATCCACAACCTCTTTCTCAATAACTCTCTTAATCTACTAGCCCTCACTGAAACCTGGATTCAGGAGTCTGACACTGCTTCCCCTGCTGCCATTTCTCATGGTGGTTTACACTTTTCACATTCACCAAGACCTGAAAACAGACATGGTGGTAGAGTCGGTTTACTCCTGTCCCCTCAATGCACTTTCCAGGTCATCCCCCCAGCTCCATCACTCTCATTCCCATCCTTTGAGGTACACACCATCAGACTCTTCCATCCCCTTTCCCTCAGAGTTGCTGTCATATACCGTCCACCAGCCTCACCCACCCAGTTCCTTGACCACTTTTCAGCCTGGCTGCCGCACTTCATGTCCTCAGAATTACCAACCCTCATCCTAGGAGACTTCAACATCCCCATGACCAGCCCCTGCTCCCCATCAGCATCCCAGCTTCTATCTCTAACCACCTCCCTTAGACTCTCACAGCTCTCATCCTCTGAGACACATGAAGATGGTAACACTCTTGACCTGGTCTTTATCCGCTTCTGCTCAATCTCTCACTTTGACAACTCACCTCTTCCCCTCTCTCACCACAACAACCTCTCCTTCAAGCTCACAAACCCTCGTCCGCCCCAGCACACTCCCACCTATCACACATTCAGAAACCTACAGGCCATCGATTCTCAGACACTTTCAGACTCTCTACACTCATCACTGTCCCCTATCTCCTCACTTTCCTGTCCTGATCTGATCTGACTTTAAACCACTACAATGAAACACTCAGTAGCACCCTGGACCAAGTAGCACCCCTCACTCTCAGAACCTCCAGAACACAGAGTAAAAACAGCCTTGGCTCACATCCCAAACTCGATATCTTCAGCGATGCTCCAGGAGTGCCGAACGCCTATGGAGGAAAACCCGCACACCAGAAAACTTCATCCACTACAAGTTCATGCTAAGGACCTACAACTCTTCCCTTCACCTTGCTAAACAGACCTACTTCACCACCCTTATCTCCTCACTATCCAACAATCCAAAAAAGCTCTTTAACACCTTTCACTCCCTCCTCAGTCCCAAAGAACAGACCCCTATCACAGACCTTCATGCTGACAACCTGGCCTCGTATTTCACAAAGAAAATAAAAAACATCCGCCGAGAGATCAGCTCCCAGTCACCAAGCCTTGTGAATCCCATCCCTCGCCACATCCCATGCAGCTCACTTTCCACATATGACCCAGTCACAGAGGAGGAAATCTACAGGCTCCTCTCTTATTCTCCTCCTACCCCTTGCCCTACTGATCCCTTTCCCTCACACCTACTCCAGTCTCTCCCTCCGGTTGTCACCACTCACCTAACTAAAATCTTCAATCTCTCTCTCTCTCTTCTGGTATCTTCCCCTGTTCCCGCAAACACTCTATCATTACTCCATTATTTAAAAAAAAACTTCTCTTGATCTGTCCTGCACAAGCAACTACAGACCAGTCTCCAATCTCCCCTTCATCTCCAAACTCTTGGAGCGCCTGGTCTACTCTCGTCTCACCCGCTACCTTTCCACTCACTCTCTTCTAGATCAGGGGTGGGCAATTAATTTTCCCATGGGGCCGCATGAGAAATTGGCATGGTTTTAGAGGGCCGGACTAATATAATTAACTCGGTTCTACATATACATACATACATACATACATACATACATACATACATATATATACACACATATACACACACATATATATACACATACATATATCTACATATACACATATATATATATATATATATATATATATATATATATACACACATACAAACAATGTATACATACACACACAATCCCCATATACTACATCACTACACCCGCCACATACTACACCTGTAATATACATCAGTATACACTACACCTGTAAAACTACACCTCTATATACTATACCACTATATATTACATCACTACACCCCTATATACACCTGTAATATGCTACATCACTATATACTACACCTGTAATAAACTGCAGCACATCACTATATACTACACCTGTGATAACCTACATCACTACACCCCTATATACTACACTTGTATTATACTACATCACTACACCCCTATATACTACACTTGTATTATACTACACTCCTATATACTACACCTGTATTATACTACACCACTACACCCCTATAAACACCTGTATTATACTACACCACTACACCCCATATACACCTGTAATATACTACACCACTACACCCTTATATACACCTGTATTATACTACACCCCTATATACACCTGTATAATACAGGTGTATATAGGGGTGTAGTGGTGTAGTATAATACAGGTGTATATAGGGGTGTAGTGGTGTAGTATAATACAGGTGTATATAGGGGTGTAGTATAATACAGGTGTATATAGGGGTGTAGTATAATACAGGTGTATATAGGGGTGTAGTGGTGTAGTATAATACAGGTGTATATAGGGGTGTAGTATAATACAGGTGTATATAGGGGTGTAGTATATTACAGGTGTATATAGGGGTGTAGTGGTGTAGTATAATACAGCTGTATATAGGGGTGTAGTATTATACTACACTCCTATATACACCTGTATTATACTACACCACTACACACCTATAAAACTACACCACTACACCCCCCCATATACCACACCTGTAAAACTACATTCCCATATACTAAACCACAACACCCCAAATATTTGTCAAAAGTTACCCCTCTCCCCCAGCCTGCCCGCCCCCATTGTCCCCGCAGGTTACTAGTAACCACTCACCTCTCTTCTTATCGTTCCCGTCCTCAGACACCTCCGTACGAGCCCCCCGCTGAGCTGCTTCTCCTTCACATGGCCAGGCTGCGCCGACGCTGTATTCCTAGGAGCCCCCGCCGCTGCCTCTCTCCATACGGCCCCCGCCTCTGCAGCTTCTCCTGCCGGGCGGGAACTTTTCAAATGACACACGCGCGCCGTACTGACGATATCAGGGCGCGCGTGCGTCACAGAGAAAAATGTCGGGCAAGGAACAGAGGAGAGATTCCTGCGTTCCGCTGCCTACACTGTGCGGAGCTTCAGGATCTGTCCTCTGTTTCCTACCCGACACGCAGCGTGTGATGAGGGTCAGGGCCGGCTCCAGGTTTTTGTGGGCCCCGGGCGGAAGAGTCCCAGTGGGCCCCATCAACACGCAGACACACATACGTACACATACATATTTAAAGACAAACTCACAAAAATACATATAGAACGGACACATCTATACAGCCATATACACTGACATACATAGATACACATTATACATGCCTACAGACACACAGCTCTGCTGCATACATACAGACACACATAGCTCTGCTACAGACACACATAGCTCTGCTACAGACACACATAGCTCTGCTACAGACACACATAGCTCTGCTACAGACACACATAGCTCTGCTACATACATACACACATAGCTCTGCTACATACATACACACATAGCTCTGCTACACACATAGCTCTGCTACATACATACACATAGCTCTGCTACATACAGACACACATAGCTCTGCTACATACATAGCTCTGCTACATACAGACACACATAGCTCTGCTACATACAGACACACATAGCTCTGCTACATACAGACACACATAGCTCTGCTACATACAGACACACATAGCTCTGCTACATATATACATACATACACACATAGCTCTGCTACATATATACATACAGACACACACGCGGCTCTGGGGCCCAGCACATACGGCACCAAGGGGGGGGGGGGGGGGGGGTTTGCAGGGAATACACCTAGGGGGGGGGGGGGGGGGAGAAGAGCCCATACAGCTCACCAGGGCCCATCGGGGGGTGGGGAGGGCACATACCGCTCAGGTCACGGTGGAGAGGGGGCCCACACAGAGCCGGAAAGAAGCACTGTGCTGGGGGTCGCTGGCTGGCACTGCAACTCTCATCTGTGGGATGAGCAGGACGCCGGCTGGTAGCTCCGCCCACAGATTAAGTTCAACCAGGAAGTCTTTACTCCTTAGGCTAAGTTCACATTTCCGTTGATTTGTATCAGTCACATGCGTCGCTTGACGCATGTGACTGATGCGCTGTTCAACGCTGTACAACGGATGACAAAGAACAGAATTCTTTGTCGGATTCCGTTGTGTGCGGGGGGCGGAGTTCGGGGGCAGAGCCGAGCGGGGGGCGGGGCCAGGCGCTGAGGATGTCAGTGGAAGTGCTGCGGTCTGCATGGCTGGGGACAGGTGAGTGTATCTGTGAGTGAGTGTGTGTATGTGCATGTATGTATGTATGTGTGTGCACATGCAAAGTGCGGGAGGGGGCGGAGCCGAGCGGGGGGCGGGGCCAGGCGCTGAGGATGTCAGTAGAAGTGCTGCGGTCTGCATGGCTGGGGACAGGTGTGTGTATGTGTGAGTGTGTGTATGTGCATGTATGTATGTATGTATGTGTGTGTGTGCACATGCAAAGTGCGGGAGGGGGCGGAGCCGAGCGGGGGGCGGGGCCAGGCGCTGAGGATGTCAGTAGAAGTGCTGCGGTCTGCATGGCTGGGGACAGGTGAGTGTATGTGTGAGTGTGTGTATGTGCATGTATGTATGTATGTATGTATGTGTGTGTGCACATGCAAAGTGCGGGAGGGGGCGGAGCCGAGCAGGGGGCGGGGCCAGACGAGGGTGTCAGTGGCAGTGCTTGTCTGCAAGGCTGGGGACAGGTGTGTGTGTGTGTGTGTGTGTAGATACATGTGCGGAGTGCGGGAGGGGGCGGGGCCGAGCGGGGAAGTGTCGGCCTCCCTGCACACGTAACCAGCCTAAATATCGGGTAACAGCAAAGCACCCGATGTTTACCTTGGTTACCCGATATTTACCTTGGTTACGGGCCTACACCGCTTAGCGCTGGCTCCTTGCACCGTAACCAGGGTAAATATCGGGTAACCAACCAAAGCTGGTGACGTGTGCAGGGAGCCAGAGAGCATGCGCAGCTAAATCCGACGGATCTCGCTGCTCAAAAAACGTTACATGCTGCGTTCCCCCCCGCCCGGCGGTCAGTCGTTCCACGACTGATCAGTCGGGCGGAGGGTGCAACGCAGCATCATCAGTCACAATCCGCTGCTCATACAAGTCTATGGGAGCAGCGGAATCCGCTAAACGGATTCCGCTGTTTACAAGAGCAGCGGATTGTGACTGATACATTTTAGCAGAAATGTGAACTTAGCCTTAACCCCTTCACGACCATGGACGGATCTTTCCGTCATGGATCGTGTCCCGGTAATCCCCGCCCCCTGCCGCGGGCAGGCGGCGTGGATCGGCACACATATCAGCTGTTTTCAACAGCTGACATGTGTGCCTACATGTTCCGAGTGGAATCGCATTCCACCCGGAACATTAACCCCTTAGATCTCGCTGCCAAAGTCTGGCAGCGAGATCTATATGCGCGCGGCCATCTTTTTTTCTTACCGCCGCCCCCTCCGGACGTCACGTGAGTGATCACGTGACGTTCGGTGGTTGCCATCGTAGCACAGGGTCATGTGATGACGCCTGGTGCTAAGAAGTTTCACTTTCATTCTTCCTCGGCACGGAGCAGAGGAAGAAAGAAAGTGACTATTTCTGCTGTTTACAGCGGAATAGCTGTGATCAGCAGATAGCGATCAGCAATCGGATTGCTGATCGCTATAGCCCCCTAGGGGGACTAGTAAAATAAAATAAAAAAAGTAAAAAAAAAGTTTTAAAAAATTAAAAAAAAATAAAAAAACCTAAAAGTTCAAATCACCCCCCTTTCTCCCCATTGAAAATTAAAGGGTTAAAAAATAAATAAATATACACATATTTGGTATCGCCGCGTTCAGAAATGCCCGATCTATCAAAATATAAAATCAATTAATCTGATTGGTAAACGGCGTAGTGGCAAAAAAATTCCAAACGCCAAAATTACGTTTTTTGGTCGCCGCAAGTTTTACGCAAAATGCAATAACAGGCGATCAAAACGTAGCATCTGCGCAAAAATGCTACCATTAGAAACATCAGCTCGAGACGCAAAAAATAAGCCGTCACTGAGCCACAGATCCCAAAAAATAAAAACGCTACGTGTTTCGGAAAATGGCGCAAAACGTGCGCCACTTTTATTGGACAAACTTGTGAATTTTTTTTAACCCCTTAGATACAAGTAAACCTATACATGTTTGGTGTCTACAAACTCGCACCGACCTCAGGTATCATACCCACACATCAGTTTTACCATATAGTGAACACCGTGAATAAAACATCCCAAAAACTATTGTGCCATCACACTTTTTTTGCAATTTTTCCACACTTGGAATTTTTTTGCTGCTTTCCAGTACACCATATGGTAAAACTTATGGTTTCATTTAAAAGTACAACTTGTCCCGCAAAAAACAAGCCCTCATATGGCAAGATTGACAGAAAAATAAAAAGGTTACGGCTCTCGGAAGAAGGGGAGCAAAAAACAAAAACGGAAAGTGCCCCGGGGCTGAAGGGGTTAAACGGACAGCGCTGCAGATTCCTGCCGAGGACTGCGGTCCCCGGAACTCGGCCCGGGGGCAGCAGAACTAAGGCGAGTGGGCCCCGGCCAAGGGTCACCAGAACTGACGAGGCCGAGTGGGCCCCCCCGGCTCTCCAGGGCCCCGGCATTTGCCCGGGCACTGATGAGGGCAATCTGACCACGCGCCTCCCGGAGCCTGGAGCTCCGGACAACTGGTCAGATTGCTCTCATCAGTGAGCAGCCAGCAAGGACACCCTGAGCCAGGCGGGCCGGTCACAGAGAGTAGGCGGGCGGGATGTGGCCCGCGGGCCGCCCCTTGCCCAGGTCTGTTCTAGATCCTTTACAGTCTGGCTTGCCCCCTTTAGACTCAACAGAAACTGCTCTTGTCAAAGTGACCAATGACCTATTGACAGCAAAACGTAACAGTGACCACTCTCTGCTTATTCTTCTTGACCTCTCTGCCGCCTTCGACACAGTTGACCACCATCTCCTTCTCTCTATGCTCCATTCTATCGGCCTAAAGGACACTGTGCTCTCATGGTTCTCTTCCTATCTTTCTGGCCGCTCATTCAGTGTATCATTTGCTGGCTCCACATATTCTCCTTTTCCTCTGTTGGGGTCCCTCAAGGTTCAGAGTCCTTGGCACTCTTCTTTTCTCTCTCTACACTGCCCCAATTGGAATGACCATCAGCAGATTTGGCTTTCAGTACCATCTTTATGCTGATGACACACAGCTATACACCTCATCCCCTGAACTCACCCCTGCTGTACTACAGAACACAAGTGACTGCCTGACTGCAGTTTGCAATGTCATGTCTGCTCTCTATCTGAAACTTAACCTTTCCAAAACTGAACTTCTTCCTTTCCCTCCATCTTCCAACCTTCCTCAACCTGACATCTCCCTCTCTGTGTGTGGCACAACGATAAATCCTAGGCAGCAAGCCCGCTGTCTGGGTGTTATACTTGACACTCATCTCTCCTTCACCTCCCACATACAAGCTCTTGCCCGCACCTGCCGCTTGCACCTCTGGTCTCCCCCTAACTAGACTCTCTCCTCTACAGTCCATCCTTAATGCAGCAGCCAGGGTCACCTATCTGGCTAACCACTACTCGGATGCCTCTGCTCTGTGCCAGTCATTGCACTGGCTGCCCATATATCACAGGATCCAATTCAAACTTCTTGTTCTCACCCACAAAGCTCTCCACAATGTGGCACCCCCCCTACATCTCCACCCTCCTCTCTGTCTATCATCCCACCCGTTCTCTACTCTCTGCAAATGACTTTCGACTAACATCCACACTAATTCGAACCTCCCACTCCCGAATCCAAGACTTCTTCCAAGCTGCACCAAACCTCTGGAATGCTCTACCCCAAGAAGTTAGGACGAATCACAACTTACTCAGCTTCAGACGCACCCTAAAAACGCATCTTTTTAGGGCGACCTATCACAATCCCTAGCTAAACTAATTTCACCTAATCCCTCCACAACGTCTCAAATAAGTACCCCACGTCAAAAACTCCATGGCACCCAAATGCATCTCAAGGTCCTGGCCAACTGATCCACGAAGCCATTATCTATCCCCCATTTTCTTGAGATGGCTGGATTGTCATTGTAAATAAGCACTTGTATCTTGTGCCCCCCTCCCCATCTCACTGCAGATTGTAAGCTCTCACGAGCAGGGTAGTCTTCGATAACTGTTACTTGTTTGTATATGATCCTTCTGAATTGTAAAGCGCTGCGGAATATGTTGGCGCTATAGAAAGATTATTATTATTATATCGATAATCAACCATTACCGATTTTTGGTTTTGGAACGACCTCTCCATGGTGAACGATTTTCACAATTTTTGAGGTCGCTTAAGGTCGCTGGTAAGTGTCACACGCTGCGATATCGTTCATGACGCCGGATGTGCGTCACCAACGACGTGACCCCGACGATAAAACATTAACGATATTGTAGCGTGTAAAGCCCCCTTAAGACCTACATTGCCACAATGAGCTTTTGATGTTGCAGAATTTATGCAATTACGTAAATTATGCTGCTTGTGTTCTTTCACTTGCATTTAGCATATTTTAGATGCTGCGGTTTTGTGACTTGTCGGTGTGTCATATTATAAATAAAACGGTTTTGCTTCTGTACTTCTTTGCGGATTACATGCGCTTTTATTGCGTTTCTGAAGCGGAAACGCACTAAAATTACCTCTTTTTACCTGCGGATTTTCCCCATCCAATGCAAGTCTATGGAAAAAGTCTGCACAGAAAATTCTGTAGCTGCAGGAGAAATTGTTGTGATGGATTTAAACCACGCAGGTCAGTGATGAGTAAAAAATAAGTGCAGTGGGCAGAATTCTAGAATTACCAACCAATTTGCTGAAACTGAAAAACACACACACACACACACACACACACACACACACAAAACAAAAAAAACTCCCCATGGGTACACAACCATAGACTCCTTTCTCCATCACTCAATTTAACCAATTTTTAGAGACTGGCTAGAGCAATTATTGAATTGGGCTTTATCGTTTAAAATGCTTGGATGACATCCTGTATAAAATACATAGTGAAAACACATTACAAATCTGTAAATCCAATATAAAATATGAATATGTAAATTAATATAAATAGATAAAAAATGAAATACAACCAAAAAAAAAAAAAAACAAACAACAATCAGAATGTCAACAGTCCAAAAATGGTACTCTGTGATAAAACAAAGCCTAAATTCTTATCTTCTGCTTGTAAAAACTAGTTTATGGAATTTTCACATACCATCGATTTGACTCACAAAATGAACATCAATCGTAAAAGCAAGAACAAAAGAGGTGCAACATTGTACCAGGTTATTATAGTAACATTGCAAATCAGATAAACTTCATCAATATCAATCTGTCCACTTTACAAAGCAAAGGCGATTGTAAATCAATTTTACCTGCTTTGGTGACAACAGATGCCCTGGAGAAGCAACAGCAAGACAACTGACAAAAAGGCAAAGAAATGTTTTGCATGCATAGGCCACAGTCAATTACAGCGGGTAACGGAAAGTATTCAGACCCCTTTACATTTTTTACTCTGTTTCATTGAAGCCATTTAGTAAATTAAAAAAAAAAAGTTCATTTTTTTTCTCATTAACCCCTTCACGACCATGGACGGATCTATCCGTCATGGAGCAAGTCCTGTTAAGCCCCGCCCCCTGCCGCGGGCAGGCGGCGGCGATCGGCGCACATATCAGCTGTTTTCAACAGCTGACGTGTGCCTGCATGTTACGAGTGGAATCGCATTCCACCCGTAACATTAACCCCTTACGTCTGGCAGCGAGATGTATATACGCGCGGTGAAGATTTTCACTTACCGCCGCCCCCAACCGGACGTCACGTGAGTGATCACATGACTTTCGGTGGTTGCTATGGTAGCACAGGGTCATGTGATGACGCCTGCAGCTATGACGTTTCACTTTCGTTTTCACCCGGCCCGGAGGCCAGTGAAGCAGGAAGTGACCGTATCTGCTATTTACAGCTGTATAGCTGTGATCAGCAGATAGATCAGACCTAGGGGACTAGTAAAATAAAAATAAAAAACTACTAAAAGTTCAAATCACCCCACTTTCGCCCCATTGAAAATTAAAGGGTTAAAAAAAAATATATACACATATTTGGTATCACCACGTTCAGAAATGCACGATCTATCAAAATATAAAATCAATTAATATGATTGGTAAACGGCGTAGTGGCAAAAAAAGTCCAAACACCAAAATTACATTTTTTGGTCGCCGCAAGTTTTACGCAAAATGCAATAACAGGCGATGAAAAACATAGCATCTGCGCAAAAATGGTACCATTAGAAACGTCAGTTCGAGACGCAAAAAATAAGACATCACTGAGCCATAGATCCCAAAAAAATGAGAACTCTACGGATTTCGGAAAATTGCGCAAAACGTACACCACTTTTATTGGACAAGCTTGTGAATTTTTTTAACCCCTTAGATACAAGTAAACCTATACATGTTTGGTGTCTACAAACTCCCACTGACCTCAGGCATCATACCCACACATCGGTTTTACCATATAGTGAACACCCATGAATAAAACATCCCAAAAACTATTGTGCCATCACACTTTTTTTGCAGTTTTTCCACACTTGGAATTGTTTTGCTGTTTTCCAGTACACCAAATGGTAAAACTTATGGTTTAATTTAAAAGTACAACTTGTCCCGCAAAAAACAAGCCCTCATATGGCAAGATTGACGAAAAAAATAAAAAAAGTTACGGCTCTCGGAAGAAGGGGAGCAAAAAACAAAACCGCAAAAATGGAAAGTGCCCTGTTAATGTACACTCTGCACCCCATCCCCCATCTTGATAGAAAAAAAAAAATGTAGACATTTTTGCAAATTTTCTTTACAGATGAAAAAGTGAAATATCACAGTCATAACTTAAGTATTAAGACCCTTTTCTCAGTATCGAGTAGAAGCACCCTTTTGAGTTAGTACAGCCATGAGTCTTCTTGGGATCCTGGATTTGGGCATCCTCTGCCATTCTGCCTTGCAGATCCTCTCCAGTTCCGTCAGGTTGGATGGGGAACAGCCATTTTCAGGTCTCTCCAGAGATGCTCAATTAGGTTTAGGTCAGGGCTCTGGCTGGGCCAGTCAAGAATGGTCACAGAGTTGTTCTGAAGCCACTCCTGTGTTATTTCAGCGGTGTGCTTAGGGTCATTGTCTTGTTGGAAGATGAATCTTCGGCCAAGTCTGAGGTCCAAAGCACTCTGGAAAAGGTTTTCTTCCAGGATCTCTATGTACTTGGCTGCATTCATCTTTCCTTCAATTGCAACAAATTGACTTAAATATGAGTCTGAATACTTATGTCCACATGATATTTCAGTTTTTCTTGTTAAATAAATTAGAAAAAAACAGAAATGTAGAATTTTTTGCAGTCAGGATGGGGTGCAGAGTGTACATTAATGAGAAAAAAAAATTACCTTTTTTGAATTTACTAAATGGCTGCAATGAAAGAGTGAAAAATGTAAAAGGTGTCTGAATACTTTCTATATCCACTATATCTTCCCTTTATTTTTCCCGACTAATCCGTCTCTAGTTTTGCAAGTCTCTGTGTCATGACAAGAAGCAGGACACAGTACCTGCAGCACCTTCAGGGTTAACAAGTTGTTCAGTTCCTCTAGGTTCTCACATCCATAGGTGCTGTGCCAAGAAGTTCTTTGGTGTCTCCAAGCACATTCTCACAAGCCTGGGACAGATATCAGGATATTAGATGAAATAGCCAGAAAAGAGCCTTTTTGGCTCAAGAGTCCTAAAACACAACCTATAGCTGACTACTGATGCGCATGTTTATCAAATTGGAAAAACAAGACCTTATGATGGTATCATGAAGGCTTAGGTCTTGAAGTTGGGACCTTTGCTAGCTCCATTCATGCCAATCAGCATTTTCCAGAAAACACCAAATTGGCCAGTCTACCATTACTTCCCCCATAATCTTCACCGGTGACAGCAAGCACTGAGCAACTGACAGACACAAGTCTGAAGACACTGCAGCGAATGTTTTGCTGTCTTTAATATCCGGTTTATAAAACATGGCCAGTTTAGTGGTGGGCCAATAAAGTTAAGAAGGCATATCCCTGGTGGATCACACAATCTTCTGCATGAGATCTAAAGGCCCTGTCACACACAGAGAGAAATCTGCGGCAGATCTGTGGTTGCAGTGAAATTGTGGACAATCAGTGCCAGGTTTGTGGCTGTGTACAAATGGAACAATATGTCCATGATTTCACTGCAACCAAAGATCTGCCAAAGATTTATCTCTGTGTGTGACCGGGCCTTTAGAGTACCCAGACTGCTTTTAGGCACCAATATGAAATCCTCAAGAATCACTGTGAGACTTTGCACTAATACCATTGGCAATGGGTTCCTCCAGGGTGCATGACCCGATCTCATGAGTTCAGAATGTGCAGGCAGGCCCTTCATAACTTCAATCCAACTGATAATGTCCTAGAGGTTATGTACACCAGGATCGAAAACACCTGACTCAGGTCTAGGAGGAGATCCCCAAGTGGCTTGCGATTTAGACTAAAATAAAAAAAGCAAAAAAAAAAACAAACACAGTATCTTGGCATCCATCTGTTATTTAAAAAAAAAAAAAAAAACCAAAAACAAACAGCTCATTGCTATAGTTAGTGTCTTGCAGCCTGGAGCTCAGATGTATTCCTGCCAGAACAGAGGTAATAAAGGTCCACAAAATCCAGCTTCACAAACTTCAAGCCTCCTTATTTTTAAAGGGAACGTGTCACCAGTTTTTCAGCCTATAAGCTGCGGCACCACCAGTGGCTCTTATATACAGCATTCTAACATACTGTATATAAGAGCCCAGGCCGCTGTGTAGAATGTAAAAATCTCTGTATAATACTTACCTAAACGGTAGCTGCGGTGGAGTTGGTCCATATGGACATCTTCGCCTCCTCTTTCGGCCATCTTCTTCCTCCTTCTGAAGCCTGTGTGCATAACACGTCCTACGTCATACACAATCGACAGTCCCACACAGGCGCACTACAATATTTTGATGTGCCCTGCTCAGGGCAGATCAAAGTGCGCCTGCTCAGGACCTCAATGACGGCGAGTGTGGATGACGTAGGACACGTCAGGCACAGAGGCTTCAGAAGAAGGACGACAAAGATGGCCAAAAGAGAAGGCGCCGGTACCAGAGACGCCCATATGACTAAAATCCACGGCAGCACAAAAGTTAGGTAAGTATTATGAAGTTATTTTTACATTCTACACAGCGGCCTGGGCTCTTATATACAGCATGTTAGAAAGGAGAACCCGAACGGAAGTACGGGTAATTGGAAATTAAGCATGTTCCCTCCGTGCAGAACCGCAAATTTGAGGTACTGCCTGTGACAAGGATGGAAGGGCACATGGAACTAGGCGTCCCTCAGATCTATCGAGGCCATCTGGCGGTGCAGACCGAGTAGTGGAACAACAGAATTCACAGACTCCATTCTCGAAACGTCGGTATCCGACCCGCTGGTTGAGATGCTTCAGATTGACGATAATCCGGACGTCTCCAGATGGTGGTTTGACAAGGAAGAGACGGAGTAGTGACCTACCCCTACTTCCTGACTCGGGACTGAGGAAACGACCCCCGAATGTATTAACTCCCGAATCATCGAGCACAGGAGATCCTGAGAACCCTGTGACGACAGGGCTGTGACTCGGAGGCCTGGTGTAGGGAAGGGGGGGGGGGGGGGGGAGAATCCTACCAGAGACCCTCTGAGACGAGCTTGTAGGACCCATGGGCAGACAGTGAAGGTCCGCCACTGGGGAAGAAGGCAGAGAGCCCCACCCGAGCTGACTCACTGTTTGTCATGCGGAGGACGTTGTGGATGGGAAGGGATGAGAATATTACTCCCCCTACCCTAAGGGTAGCTCCAACGCCCAGACTCCCCTTTTCCCCTTGGGCTGGGAGGCCCTAGGCATCGGAGGGACGAACGGACCGTTGCCTGGAGGGTGTCGGATCCGGCAGGCCTGACAATCAGTCGCCTTGTCCAGAATGTCATCCAGGGCAGGCCCAACACTAAGTCCCCCTTAACGGAAGGGAGCAAGCCTCAGTGCGGAAGTAGAGTCCCCACTCCAAGCCTGAAGCCTAGAGCTCATCTGTCCGAGTTAGACAAGACTGAGGTCCTGGCAGCTAGGCGGACCGACTTCACAGAGGTATCCGCCAAACTAGTAGCCTTCCTAAGTAAGGGAAGGGATTCCAGGAACCCATCCCTAGGAGTACCCCAGGAATATGAGCCTCAACTGGTCGAGCCCCCGGAGGAGGGACAGGGAGACATAAGCGGAGGCAATATGGGCCCGAATGGGAGAAGACGAAGCCTCCCAGGACTTCTTCATGAGGCTCTCGACCTTCCTATCCATCAGATCCCTAAGCTGGGAATCGGCCGCAAAGGGGAGCGCCGTTTGCTTAGCAACCTTGGCCACCTGCACATCCACCTTGGGAATCTCCCAATGCAACCCACAACACTCCAGGGGAATCTGTGTCAGGGGACACTCCGGAATTGCTTCTCAGGGAAATCCCATTCCTGAGAGAGGACCCAGAACATTAGCATGGACACTTCACCCCGAACGGAGGGGTGGACCTACTCATCCTCCAACCCCATAGTGCTCTTAACTGCTCCATTAAGATCCCCCAATCGTCTGAGGGAAAAAGAAAAGACCGGTCAGGCCTCCTGGAGGAAAAACCGGTATCGGGACCATCCGAGGCTGATCTTTTTTGTGGCAGAAGGGTGAGCAGCAGGGAGGGAGGCTAGTGAGGCCTGAATCTCCGGTATCACCATGGACCGCAGCTCGCTACAAGGGACAGTTGTTCGGCCCGAACAATCTATACACACGATGCATGCCCTCTCCATCCAATGGAAACAGAGAGGCGTCATCAGAGACCAGGCAGCTAGCCCATGGGACCATGACACAGCAACTATCCAGGAGCGTCCACTGGGATTCAAACTCCCAAGCTCACACACCCAAGGTCATCAGCTTACCACTAGACCATGGAAGGGACATACGTACACTGCTGGCAAAGTTTCTCAGTCTTGTCATCACACTTTTCAGACTTGACACATATTCCAGCAGGCTCATCCTCCTGGAAACCAGAGACCAGAAGGAGCCAACAATAGCAGCCTGAAAACGGGCATAAGGGACCGCCCCTCAGCCCCCCCCCCCCCCCCCCCAGCGACTGGTGACGTTCCCCGCCTCCCGCATCTGGTCCATGACAGGCAGTGGAAGCGACGGCGTGTCTCTCACGCTGCCTCTGCGACCGCAAGTGCCCATACGGGAAGCGCGAGAACCGGAAGTCCCGCCCGCGGTAGCACCTCCGGGTCGCATCGGCAGCGTGCATACCGGAGGCGGCCGGCGGCTCAGGGAGTACGCCGGCCGGGGAGCAACACAGCCCACATCGCCCCAGAGGAGCTCCGGAAGGCTGGTGCGGCGGTCCCCCACAAGGTGAGGGAACAGCATGGGAGGAGCGGCGAAGGCCCAACCGACAAGGGGAAAAAAAAAAATGCATACTGCAGTTCGCCAGCCACCACAGTATAGGAGAAAAACAAAAACCTCTCCATGCCCCATGGGGACAGGAAAGACACTGGCTATGGGAGGTGGGAGGGTCCTTTTAACCTCTCTTGTGCTTCCTGTCCCAATTAGGGCGTGGAGAGACAACCTATGCTGACGTGGAAGGGACTAGAGAAAATAAAGTTAATTTCATCTCATCAACAGGGTTTAATGTGCAGGCACCAGGCAGGATCAGAATACTATTAACCTGCAGATTAATCAATCATAAATACGGTAGCTTCTGTTTTTTTTTCCACGACAGGTTCCCTTTAACAGAAGCCTTTGTGGACGATACAGCTGACAATTCTATAACATGCTTTAGTATACAGTTGCCTACATCTGATAAAGAGGAAAACATACTATGTACTATATCTGATCAAACAACAAAATCACCAAGTTCATACAATTCTAAGCACTGAACAACTCTTACAGCTGAAGATCTTTTTTTAGAAGGCAATGTGAGCCCAGAGTCTTCAGATGTCTCTTGAGAAAGACCCGGCTTTGCTAAAAATAGAAGGGACCCTGAGATGACAGAAGCGGTTATTAACTACTCCAGCCTTCTATTTTCCAGGCTACACAATGCTCAATGTGTGCTATTTAAAGGGACAATCAGCACCGAGTGACTGTTCAAACCGAGTATAGGGGCTCAGTGCACCTGAGAGACGCGGTCAAAAAGTAAGTGCACCTTCCCACCTGCTTGTTTTCCACCTATTTCCGCCCCTCTCTGGCTTTATGGAACCACAGCTGTTAATTAAAAAGAAATGAGGGGTGGAGACAGATGGAAAGCAAGCAGGTGGGAAGGTGCACAAAAATGTTTGGCCTCATAATGTTGCACATGTACTTTAGGGTGAACAATCATTCTGTGCTGACAGTCCCTTTCACCTAGTGTTTGGCTGCTGATGTGACTGTAAAAGTGTTTCTTCACAGAAAAAATCAGCTATATTCCAGTCAAAGCCCGCTGCAGTGGACCTGTGGCATCAATTTCATAGCTGGCGCTGATCACAGGACATTCTCTCAATCCATAGATGGGAAAGTTTTCTCCTTGTCATTTTATAACAACCCACGTCTAAGAAAAAAAAAAGTCATACATCAGTGAAAAAAAATTATAAACTAAGGTTATGTGCGCACGTTGCGTTTTTGTCACGTTTTAAACTGCACTGTGTCAATGACAAACTGCATGCTTTTGCTTCCCCGGCAAAGTCTATGAGAAATCAGAATTTCCATGCGCACGTTGCAGTTTTTTTGTCAGCGTTTTATTTGTCAATTGTTTGTCAAAATCTTTGACAAAAAAAAAAAAAAAGCAGCATGTCAATTCTGTTTGCATTTTTGTCACATTTTGAGAGCCATAGAACGTAATGAAGGGATCAAAAATAGATGGCAAAAGGAATGGTAACAAATGGGTTGCATTTATATGCGTTGTACCTGCGTTCTTATCACAAAAAAACGCTGGTCACACACTTTGTTTCAGGATAAAAAAAAAAAAAAAAAGAATATTGCAGGAGTGAAAATCTCTCTCTCTCTCTACTTCATACTCACCAATCACATTGCTCATGCAGCCTCTTATTCTTCTCTACCTGCTCATTAGGCTCATACATATTCACTGCACCTGTTCATTAGGCTCATACTTATTCACTGCTTCCCCTGTCTCATTGGTTGCCGTTAGACGCGCCCCCATGCTGAGTGACACCTGTCTGACTGCAACCAATCACAATCACCGATGGGTGGGTCTATATCATACAGTAAAATAAAAAAAGAAATAAAACAACACGGCAGGCGGTTCCCCCTAATTTTGTTACTCAACCAAGATAAAGCCTCACAGCTGAAGACTGGTATTCTCAGGCTGGGGAGATTATTGGGAGCCCCCCAGCCTAAAAATATCAGCCAGCAGCCACCCAGAATTGCCGCATCCATTAGATGCGACAGTCCCAGGACTTTACCCGGCTCTTTCCAATTACCCTGGTGCGGTGGCAAACGGGGTAATAAGAGGTTAATGACAGCCCATAACTGCCACTAAGCCCGAGGTTAGAGATGGCAGGCGTCTATGAGACACCCCATCACTAATATGTAAGTAAAAGTAAACACAAACACCCAAAAAATCCTTTATTTGAAATAAAAAAAAAAACAAAAAAAGCATCCCCTTCGCCACTTTATTAACCCCTCCAAACACCCCTGCAGGTCTGAAGTAATCCACACGAGGCTCCACGGTGATGCAGCTCTGCTACATCCCTGTCCTGGCACAGCGAGTGTCATAGAGCATGATTGCCAGCTTTGAGTGCAGACAGAGCCACAAGATCAGAATGAACTCTGGTGAACCCCTGACGTCATAGTTGCGGGCCCCGCAGTACGGCAAGTGTCGCGGCAGTGGTGACGAGTTCACCGCTGTGAGGTTCAGGCCGTGACTGAAGTGAGCCGCGCGATCAGCGGTGACATCACCCAGGCGAGTTTTCTACCTGCGGCTCACTTGAGTCACGGCCTGATTTGTCGTCACAGGTGAACTCCAGCTGTGACCGGAAATCACCTGAGTGACGGCACCGCTGATCACGCGGCTCACTTCAGTCACTCGGGTGATTTGCTGTCACAGGTGGAGGACTCCAGCTGTGGATGCGACTAACCTGAGTGAGGTCACTGCTGACCACGCGGCTCACTTCAGTTCCTGCGTTGAGATCAGAGCGGCAGTCATGTTCTATGGCGCTCACTGTGAGCGTCAGATGTAACAGTGCTAGAAGCATTATTGTAGGACCTTGTGTGGATTACGTCGGACCTGGAGGGATGTTTGGGGGTTAACACTAGAAGTCCCAGAGAGGGGTAATTTAACATTTCTACCTTTGGAACCCAGAGAGCTCGAAATTTCTGGGACTTCTAGTGTTAAGTGGTGGAAGTTTTCTTGTCATTTATTTCACATAAAATAAAGTATTTTTTGAGTGTTTGTGTTTATTTACTTTCACTTACAGATTAGTGATGGGGGCTTGTCTCAGACGCCTGTCATCACTAATCTAGGGCTTAGTAGCAGCTGTGGACTGTTATTAAGGCTATGTGCGCACGTTGCGTCGGAGCACCTGCAGTTTATTCTGCACGTTTTCCTTCCCTTGGTTTTTGACCAAATGGCTTTTGACCATTTTTTAGCGGTAAAAACGCATGCATATTTACCGCGTTTTTAGTGAGTTTTCAGCGCTTTTTACCTGCGTTTTCACCTGCAGTTCTGCAGATGCATTTTGTACATCAAGACACTGAGAAATAAAGTTGGAATAGTCAAAAAGAATGAAAAAAAGGGAAAAAAAAAAGGATAAAATTAACTTTTAATAAAACTATATGGAAAATTATCAATTTTAATGAAATAATAGCGGTTATGCACATTTTAACAGAAAAATAGGTGAAATTTATTATTTTATAACATTTAAATTTTCGGTTATTGTGTCTGTGTAAAGGAACATTATAACCCTTTAAATTTTATGCCAGAAAAGCATGCGTTTTTGAAGCCAAAAACGCAGTGGAAAAGCAGGTAAAAAGCATGAAAAACGCAGGAAAGTTGATTTTGGTTGCATTTTGCCATTTCTCATTGACTCCAATGTTAAGGAAACGCTGCAGAAATAGCAAAAACAACTGACATGCTGCTTCTTTTTCTGCATGGTTTTTGACCACAAATATGCAAATTAAACGCTGCAGAAAAAAAAGCAAAGTGTAGACAGGATTTCATCTTTTCCCATAGACTTTGCTGGAAAACAAAAACGCATGCGTTTTAGCGCTAAAACGCTGCAGCTAAAAACGCGGGTAAAAACGCAACGTGCGCACATAGCCTAACTCTTTATTACCCAGATTGCCACCGCACCTGCGCAATAAGAAGAGCCGGGCCCAGCACCAAAATTGACGCATCTTACGAATGTGCCACTTCTGGGGCGGCTGTGGGCTGCTATTGTTAGGCTGGAAAGGACCAAATAACGATGGCCCTTGCCACCCTAATAATATCAGCCCCCAGTTGTCTGCTGTACCTTGGCTGATTTAGGAAAAATGGGGGGGACCCCACATTTTATTTTTTAATCAATTAAAAAAAAAGCATGGGATCCCCTCTATTTTTCATAACCAGCCAAGGTACAGCAGACAGGAATGCAGCCTGTGCTAGATATGAAAAACAGGGGGGACCCCACGTAATTTTATAAAAAAAAAAAAAAAAACGATCAGGGCCAATCTAGCTATCACTCTATCGAGCTATTTTGTTATTTCTATTTTCCTTTCTTTTCTGTTATTATCTATTCGATATGTTCTATTCTTGCTATCTAATTTTCTATTGTAGCTATCATTTTTTTTTCTCCTTTAAAAAACAACAAAAATGTGGCAAAAAATGCATTTTTTTTTATCAAACGCAGTGTTTACAGTTGACAGTCTGCCAGAGGGTCCAGTTTATTTGTCAAACCAAAAACGCGGCGTGCGCGCATACCCTAAAAAGGTGGAGGAAAAACAAAAGCTGGTCATTGAAGAGGTTAATTGCCATTTACAGGCTTTCCAACATGTGTTGAGACTTGTGTATATACAGGTTCAGCTCTGCTCACAGTTATTTCAGTTTATGATGCATTCAATGTTCACTTCCAGGACCTGTTCATTTGAATTGGCTTTGAGTTCCTAAAGCGTCATCACTTTGTGTCCCTTTCATCTGCTAACCATCTTTTGGAAGGACCAGAAAAAGTGTCCAAAAAAAAAAAAAAACACTAAAAAACAGACAAGACACAGAATGGACACTTAAGTTTCCTTTTTTTATTAACTGTAAAATACATGGGAAGCAGATTAGGGGTGGTCCTCCATTATATCACCTTTTAAATGATCCGATTTTAGCGCTCTGCACGCCAGGAGCAGAGAGGTACAAAGACACCACTAGTAAAAACAGATCCCTCGTGGACGTGTGAACACAGCACAATGAGCAACAGCAGCTACAATATTTAAGAAGTTCACCAAAAAGAAATTGGCAACCAAAGAAAAACAAATCTCAGTCTCAGCAAGTGTGTTTCTCCTTTCACAAGTCGTGAGAAGACTCCGGCAGGCATCTGTAACCTTCACATCCCGCACAGGCCAGAAATAATGTGTGCGCTCATAGAAGGGAAATATTTCTACCATGACAAGCTGGTGTTACTTGAGGAGCAGCCTGAGACACCCTGTGCAGCAACTGTCCCCATGTCACACACGATCTGCTGGCTCCAGCACATGTGATGACTACATCAGGGTGCAGACCACCATAAACAGCAGCGCCCTATACAAGTGTCTGCCCCGCATTGTGCTCTGCCCACCTTTCACTTCCTATGACCCAGGAAGGTGTTTATGAGACAGGCTGCACCACCAGGACCCTGCTCAGCTGTTCTCCGAGCAGCACTTCCTGCCCTGTCAGGATGTCAACACTTCATAATGCCAGTCTGTGACCGTACCGCTCCACACCACGCACTCCATCACCCACCAGTCTACAACCAACAGCGCACAGTCCAGTCCCATGATTGTCCCTGACCCAGCACCGCACACCCCAGTCCTGCCCTGACCCCCAATGCCTGCCCCCCGGACCCAGCCCCCCAATCCCGGCCTCCTGGACCCAGCCGCCCCGATCAGGCACCCCAATCCCGCACCCCCCCCGATCAGGCACCCCAATCCCGCACCCCCCCCGATCAGGCACCCCAATCCCGCCCCCCCCCCCTTCTGATCAGGCACCCCAATCCCGCCCCCCCCTTCTGATCAGGCACCCCAATCCCGCCCCCCCCCCTTCTGATCAGGCACCCCAATCCCGCCCCCCCCCTTCTGATCAGGCACCCCAATCCCGCCCCCCCCCTTCTGATCAGGCACCCCAATCCCGCCCCCCCCCTTCTGATCAGGCACCCCAATCCCGCCCCCCCCCCCTTCTGATCAGGCACCCCAATCCCGCCCCCCCCCCCTTCTGATCAGGCACCCCAATCCCGCCCCCCCCCTTCTGATCAGGCACCCCAGTCCCGCCCCCCCCCCCTTCTGATCAGGCACCCCAATCCCGCCCCCCCCCCTTCTGATCAGGCACCCCAATCCCGCCCCCCCCCCCTTCTGATCAGGCACCCCAATCCCGCCCCCCCCCCCTTCTGATCAGGCACCCCAATCCCGCCCCCCCCCTTCTGATCAGGCACCCCAATCCCGCCCCCCCCCCCTTCTGATCAGGCACCCCAATCCCGCCCCCCCCTTCTGATCAGGCACCCCAATCCCGCCCGCCCCCTTCTGATCAGGCACCCCAATCCCGCCCCCCCCTTCTGATCAGGCACCCCAATCCCGCCCCCCCTTCTGATCAGGCACCCCAATCCCACCCCCCCTTCTGATCAGGCACCCCAATCCCGCCCCCCCCCCTTCTGATCAGGCACCCCAATCCCGCCCCCCCCCCTTCTGATCAGGCACCCCAATCCCACCCCCCCTTCTGATCAGGCACCACAAACCCACCCCCCTGAGTGGCACCACAGACCCCAGTCCTGCTCCAGCACCCCAATCCCACCCCCCCCCCCCCTGACTGGCACCACACATCCCAGTCCTGCCCCAGCACCGTGCACCCCGGTCCTGGCCCCCTGAGTGTCACCATGCACCCGATTCCTGTCCCCTCGTTCCTGCCTGCAGGTCATTGCTGATGTGCTCCCATCTGTCAGGCACAAGACAGCGCCCCCTGCCGGCTGTCACTGTCAGAGCTGCACAGGTTACTATTTACGGTTATACCTGCCCCATCCCCCACCACACGTGAATGACGTAGCGCCTCACCACAGTGCAACTGTCAATAATGACGTGACGAGACGCCGTTACCGATCCTTACCTGCCGATACTAAGGGCTGAGCCGCCTCCTCCCCGAATAAGAGCCTGAAGTCCAACTCGTCAGAACCACAATGTGTGGCACTCATCGGTGCCGGTAGCCCGCGCTTAGCTTCTCGTCCTCTCCGCGCCGGTTTCCCACCCTTTCCCCGGTTTGCCGCTCTCCTTTTTACCCTCACACCAACTTTCTCTGTGTCGAGCGTTCGGGGCCTCAGTAGCGGCGAGTTCCCCTTCTCGAGAAGGACCTTGTGACGTCCGAACGTCACGTGACGCACAGACAATCACGTGGTGCGCGATTCCGCTCTCGCAGCTGTTTAGTGTTGTGCGACGTAGAGAAAGGAGGCTGCTTGGTGCGAGCGGTGTGTGCTGTGTCCACTATACACTGTACTACACTATACACTGTACTCCCTGTATACTGTACTCCTCCCTGTATACTGTACTCCTCCCTGTATACTGTACTCCTCCCTGTATACTGTACTCCTCCCTGTATACTGTACTCCTCCCTGTATACTGTACTCCTCCCTGTATACTGTACTACACTATACACTGTACTCCACCCTGTATACTGTACTACACTATACACTGTACTCCACCCTGTATACTGTACTCCTCCCTGTATACTGTACTACACTATACACTGTACTCCTCCCTGTATACTGTACTCCTCCCTGTATACTGTACTCCTCCCTGTATACTGTACTACACTATACACTGTACTCCACCCTGTATACTGTACTCCTCCCTGTATACTGTACTCCTCCCTGTATACTGTACTCCACCCTGTATACTGTACTCCTCCCTGTATACTGTACTCCACCCTGTATACTGTACTCCTCCCTGTATACTGTACTCCACCCTGTATACTGTACTCCTCCCTGTATACTGTACTCCTCCCTGTATACTGTACTCCTCCCTGTATACTGTACTCCACCCTGTATACTTTACTCCACCCTGTATACTGTACTCCTCCCTGTATACTGTACTCCTCCCTGTATACTGTACTCCACCCTGTATACTGTACTCCACCCTGTATACTGTACTCCTCCCTGTATACTGTACTCCACCCTGTATACTGTACTCCACCCTGTATACTGTACTCCTCCCTGTATACTGTACTCCTCCCTGTATACTGTACTCCTCCCTGTATACTGTACTCCACCCTGTATACTGTACTCCACCCTGTATACTGTACTCCTCCCTGTATACTGTACTCCTCCCTGTATACTGTACTACACTATACACTGTACTCCACCCTGTATACTGTACTCCACCCTGTATACTGTACTCCTCCCTGTATACTGTACTACACTATACACTGTACTCCTCCCTGTATACTGTACTCCTCCCTGTATACTGTACTCCTCCCTGTATACTGTACTACACTATACACTGTACTCCACCCTGTATACTGTACTCCTCCCTGTATACTGTACTCCTCCCTGTATACTGTACTCCACCCTGTATACTGTACTCCTCCCTGTATACTGTACTCCACCCTGTATACTGTACTCCTCCCTGTATACTGTACTCCACCCTGTATACTGTACTCCTCCCTGTATACTGTACTCCACTATACACTGTACTCCTCCCTGTATACTGTACTCCACTATACACTGTACTACACTATACACTGTACTCCTCCCTGTATACTGTACTCCACCCTGTATACTGTACTCCTCCCTGTATACTGTACTCCTCCCTGTATACTGTACTCCACCCTGTATACTGTACTCCTCCCTGTATACTGTACTCCTCCCTGTATACTGTACTCCACCCTGTATACTGTACTCCTGCCTGTATACTGTACTCCACCCTGTATACTGTACTCCTCCCTGTATACTGTACTCCACCCTGTATACTGTACTCCACCCTGTATACTGTACTCCTCCCTGTATACTGTACTCCTCCCTGTATACTGTACTCCACCCTGTATACTGTACTCCTCCCTGTATACTGTACTCCTCCCTGTATACTGTACTCCTCCCTGTATACTGTACTCCACCCTGTATACTGTACTCCTCCCTGTATACTGTACTCCTCCCTGTATACTGTACTCCACCCTGTATACTGTACTCCTCCCTGTATACTGTACTACACTATACACTGTACTCCACCCTGTATACTGTACTCCACCCTGTATACTGTACTCCTCCCTGTATACTGTACTCCTCCCTGTATACTGTACTCCACCCTGTATACTGTACTCCACCCTGTATACTGTACTCCTCCCTGTATACTGTACTCCACCCTGTATACTGTACTCCTCCCTGTATACTGTACTCCACCCTGAATACTGTACTCCACCCTGTATACTGTACTCCTCCCTGTATACTGTACTCCACCCTGAATACTGTACTCCACCCTGTATACTGTACTCCACCCTGTATACTGTACTCCACCCTGTATACTGTACTCCTCCCTGTATACTGTACTCCTCCCTGTATACTGTACTCCACCCTGTATACTGTACTCCACCCTGTATACTGTACTCCTCCCTGTATACTGTACTCCACCCTGTATACTGTACTCCTCCCTGTATACTGTACTCCTCCCTGTATACTGTACTCCACCCTGTATACTGTACTCCTCCCTGTATACTGTACTCCTCCCTGTATACTGTACTCCACCCTGTATACTGTACTCCTCCCTGTATACTGTACTACACTATACACTGTACTCCTCCCTGTATACTGTACTCCACCCTGTATACTGTACTCCACCCTGTATACTGTACTCCTCCCTGTATACTGTACTACACTATACACTGTACTCCTCCCTGTATACTGTACTCCTCCCTGTATACTGTACTCCTCCCTGTATACTACTCCTCCCTGTATACTGTACTCCACCCTGTATACTGTACTCCTCCCTGTATACTGTACTCCACCCTGTATACTGTACTCCTCCCTGTATACTGTACTACACTATACACTGTACTCCTCCGTGTATACTGTACTCCACCCTGTATACTGTACTCCACCCTGTATACTGTACTCCTCCCTGTATACTGTACTCCACTATACACTGTACTCCACCCTGTATACTGTACTCCACTATACACTGTACTCCTCCCTGTATACTGTACTCCACTATACACTGTACTCCACCCTGTATACTGTACTCCACTATACACTGTACTCCTCCCTGTATACTGTACTCCACCCTGTATACTGTACTCCTCCCTGTATACTGTACTCCTCCCTGTATACTGTACTCCACCCTGTATACTGTACTCCACCCTGTATACTGTACTCCACTATACACTGTACTCCACCCTGTATACTGTACTCCACTATACACTGTACTACACTATACACTGTACTCCTCCCTGTATACTGTACTCCACCCTGTATACTGTACTCCACCCTGTATACTGTACTCCTCCCTGTATACTGTACTCCACCCTGTATACTGTACTCCACTATACACTGTACTCCTCCCTGTATACTGTACTCCACCCTGTATACTGTACTCCTCCCTGTATACTGTACTCCACTATACACTGTACTCCACCCTGTATACTGTACTCCACTATACACTGTACTCCTCCCTGTATACTGTACTCCACTATACACTATACTCCACCCTGTATACTGTACTCCACTATACACTGTACTCCACCCTGTATACTGTACTCCACTATACACTGTACTCCACCCTGTATACTGTACTCCACTATACACTGTACTCCACCCTGTATACTGTACTCCACTATACACTGTACTCCACCCTGTATACTGTACTCCAATATACACTGTACTCCACCCTGCATACTGTACTCCAATATACACTGTACTGCCTGTATACTGTACTCTACTATACACTGTACTGCCTGTATACTGTACTCCACTATACACTGTACTCCCTGTATACTGTACTCCACTATACACTGTACTGCCTGTATACTGTACTCCACTATACACTGTACTCCACTATACATTGTACTCCACCCTGTATACTGTACTACACTATACACTGTACTCCACCCTGTATACTGTACTCCAATATACACTGTACTCCACCCTGTATACTGTACTCCAATATACACTGTACTCCACCCTGTATACTGTACTCCAATATACACTGTACTCCACCCTGTATACTGTACTCCACTATACACTGTACTCCCTGTATACTGTACTCCACTATACACTACTGCCTGTATACTGTACTCCACTATACACTGTACTGCCTGTATACTGTACTCCACTATACACTGTACTCCCTGTATACTGTACTCCTCCCTGTATACTGTACTCCTCCCTGTATACTGTACTCCACCCTGTATACTGTACTCCTCCCTGTATACTGTACTCCACCCTGTATACTGTACTCCTCCCTGTATACTGTACTCCACCCTGTATACTGTACTCCTCCCTGTATACTGTACTCCACTATACACTGTACTCCTCCCTGTATACTGTACTCCACTATACACTGTACTACACTATACACTGTACTCCTCCCTGTATACTGTACTCCACCCTGTATACTGTACTCCTCCCTGTATACTGTACTCCTCCCTGTATACTGTACTCCACCCTGTATACTGTACTCCTCCCTGTATACTGTACTCCTCCCTGTATACTGTACTCCACCCTGTATACTGTACTCCTCCCTGTATACTGTACTACACTATACACTGTACTCCTCCCTGTATACTGTACTCCACCCTGTATACTGTACTCCTCCCTGTATACTGTACTCCACCCTGTATACTGTACTCCACCCTGTATACTGTACTCCTCCCTGTATACTGTACTCCACCCTGTATACTGTACTCCTCCCTGTATACTGTACTCCTCCCTGTATACTGTACTCCACCCTGTATACTGTACTCCTCCCTGTATACTGTACTCCTCCCTGTATACTGTACTCCACCCTGAATACTGTACTCCACCCTGTATACTGTACTCCTCCCTGTATACTGTACTACACTATACACTGTACTCCTCCCTGTATACTGTACTCCACCCTGTATACTGTACTCCTCCCTGTATACTGTACTACACTATACACTGTACTCCTCCCTGTATACTGTACTCCTCCCTGTATACTGTACTCCTCCCTGTATACTACTCCTCCCTGTATACTGTACTCCACCCTGTATACTGTACTCCTCCCTGTATACTGTACTCCTCCCTGTATACTGTACTCCACCCTGTATACTGTACTCCACCCTGTATACTGTACTCCTCCCTGTATACTGTACTACACTATACACTGTACTCCTCCGTGTATACTGTACTCCACCCTGTATACTGTACTCCACCCTGTATACTGTACTCCTCCCTGTATACTGTACTCCACTATACACTGTACTCCACCCTGTATACTGTACTCCACTATACACTGTACTCCTCCCTGTATACTGTACTCCACTATACACTGTACTCCACCCTGTATACTGTACTCCACTATACACTGTACTCCTCCCTGTATACTGTACTCCACCCTGTATACTGTACTCCTCCCTGTATACTGTACTCCTCCCTGTATACTGTACTCCACCCTGTATACTGTACTCCACTATACACTGTACTCCACCCTGTATACTGTACTCCACTATACACTGTACTACACTATACACTGTACTCCTCCCTGTATACTGTACTCCACCCTGTATACTGTACTCCACCCTGTATACTGTACTCCTCCCTGTATACTGTACTCCACCCTGTATACTGTACTCCACTATACACTGTACTCCTCCCTGTATACTGTACTCCACCCTGTATACTGTACTCCTCCCTGTATACTGTACTCCACTATACACTGTACTCCACCCTGTATACTGTACTCCACTATACACTGTACTCCTCCCTGTATACTGTACTCCACTATACACTATACTCCACCCTGTATACTGTACTCCACTATACACTGTACTCCACCCTGTATACTGTACTCCACTATACACTGTACTCCACCCTGTATACTGTACTCCACTATACACTGTACTCCACCCTGTATACTGTACTCCACTATACACTGTACTCCACCCTGTATACTGTACTCCAATATACACTGTACTCCACCCTGCATACTGTACTCCAATATACACTGTACTGCCTGTATACTGTACTCTACTATACACTGTACTGCCTGTATACTGTACTCCACTATACACTGTACTCCCTGTATACTGTACTCCACTATACACTGTACTGCCTGTATACTGTACTCCACTATACACTGTACTCCACTATACATTGTACTCCACCCTGTATACTGTACTACACTATACACTGTACTCCACCCTGTATACTGTACTCCAATATACACTGTACTCCACCCTGTATACTGTACTCCAATATACACTGTACTCCACCCTGTATACTGTACTCCAATATACACTGTACTCCACCCTGTATACTGTACTCCACTATACACTGTACTCCCTGTATACTGTACTCCACTATACACTACTGCCTGTATACTGTACTCCACTATACACTGTACTGCCTGTATACTGTACTCCACTATACACTGTACTCCCTGTATACTGTACTCCACTATACACTGTACTGCCTGTATACTGTACTCCACTATACACTGTACTCCCTGTATACTGTACTCCACTATACACTGTACTCCCTGTATACTGTACTCCACTATACACTGTACTCCCTGTATACTGTACTACACTATACACTGTACTCCTCCCTGTATACTGTACTCCACCCTGTATACTGTACTCCTCCCTGTATACTGTACTCCACTATACACTGTACTCCACTATACACTGTACTCCTCCCTGTATACTGTACTCCACCCTGTATACTGTACTCCTCCCTGTATACTGTACTCCACTATACACTGTACTCCACCCTGTATACTGTACTCCACTATACACTGTACTCCACCCTGTATACTGTACTCCACTATACACTGTACTCCACCCTGTATACTGTACTCCAATATACACTGTACTGCCTGTATACTGTACTCTACTATACACTGTACTGCCTGTATACTGTACTCCACTATACACTGTACTCCCTGTATACTGTACTCCACTATACACTGTACTCCCTGTATACTATACTCCACTATACACTGTACTCCCTGTATACTGTACTCCACTATACACTGTACTGCCTGTATACTGTACTCCACTATACACTGTACTCCCTGTATACTGTACTCCAATATACACTGTACTGCCTGTATACTGTACTCCACTATACACTGTACTCCCTGTATACTGTACTCTACTATACACTGTACTCCCTGTATACTGTACTCCACTATACACTGTACTCCCTGTATACTGTACTCCAATATACACTGTACTGCCTGTATACTGTACTCCAATATACACTGTACTGCCTGTATACTATACTCCACTATACACTGTACTGCCTGTATACTGTACTCCACTATACACTATACTAAAATATACATTGTACTCCAATATACACTGTACTCCCTGTATACTATACTCCAATATACACTGTACTCCCTGTATACTGTACTCCACTATACACTGTACTCCCTGTATACTGTACTCCAATATACACTGTACTGCCTGTATACTGTACTCCAATATACACTGTACTCCCTGTATATTGTACTCCACTATACACTGTACTCCCTGTATACTGTACTCCAATATACACTGTACTGCCTGTATACTGTACTCCAATATACACTGTACTGCCTGTATACTGTACTCCACTATACACTATACTCCAATATACATTGTACTCCAATATACACTGTACTCCCTGTATACTATACTCCAATATACACTGTACTCCCTGTATACTGTACTCCACTATACACTGTACTCCCTGTATACTGTACTCCAATATACACTGTACTGCCTGTATACTGTACTCCACTATACACTGTACTCCCTGTATACTGTACTCCAATATACACTGTACTCCCTGTATACTGTACTCCAATATACACTGTACTCCCTGTATACTGTACTCCACTATACACTGTACTCCCTGTATACTGTACTCCAATATACACTGTACTGCCTGTATACTGTACTCCACTATACACTATACTCCAATATACATTGTACTCCAATATACACTGTACTCCCTGTATACTATACTCCAATATACACTGTACTCCCTGTATACTGTACTCCAATATACACTGTACTCCCTGTATACTGTACTCCACTATACACTGTACTCCCTGTATACTGTACTCCAATATACACTGTACTACCTGTATACTGTACTCCACTATACACTATACTCCAATATACATTGTACTCCAATATACACTGTACTCCCTGTATACTATACTCCAATATACACTGTACTCCCTGTATACTGTACTCCAATATACACTGTACTCCCTGTATACTGTACTCCAATATACACTGTACTCCCTGTATACTGTACTCCACTATACACTGTACTCCCTGTATACTGTACTCCAATATACACCGTACTCCCTGTATACTGTACTCCACTATACACTGTACTCCAATATACATTGTACTCCACTATAAACTGTACTCCCTGTATACTGTACTCCACTATACACTGTACTCCCTGTATACTGTACTCCAATATACACGGTACTCCAATATACATTGTACTCCAATATACACTGTACTCCCTGTATACTATACTCCAATATACACTGTACTCCCTGTATACTGTACTCCAATATACACTGTACTCCCTGTATACTGTACTCCAATATACACTGTACTCCCTGTATACTGTACTCCACTATACACTATACTCCAATATACATTGTAGTCCAATATACACTGTACTCCCTGTATACTATACTCCAATATACACTGTACTCCCTGTATGCTGTACTCCAATATACACTGTACTGCCTGTATACTGTACTCCAATATACACTATACTCCAATATACATTGTACTCCAATATACACTGTACTCCCTGTATACTGTACTCCACTATACACTGTACTCCACCCTGTATACTGTACTCCACTATACACTGTACTCCACCCTGTATACTGTACTCCACTATACACTGTACTCCACCCTGTATACTGTACTCCAATATACACTGTACTCCACCCTGTATACTGTACTCCAATATACACTGTACTGCCTGTATACTGTACTCTACTATACACTGTACTGCCTGTATACTGTACTCCACTATACACTGTACTCCCTGTATACTGTACTCCACTATACACTGTACTGCCTGTATACTGTACTCCACTATACACTGTACTCCACTATACATTGTACTCCACCCTGTATACTGTACTACACTATACACTGTACTCCACCCTGTATACTGTACTCCAATATACACTGTACTCCACCCTGTATACTGTACTCCAATATACACTGTACTCCACCCTGTATACTGTACTCCAATATACACTGTACTCCACCCTGTATACTGTACTCCAATATACACTGTACTCCACCCTGTATACTGTACTCCACTATACACTGTACTCCCTGTATACTGTACTCCACTATACACTACTGCCTGTATACTGTACTCCACTATACACTGTACTGCCTGTATACTGTACTCCACTATACACTGTACTCCCTGTATACTGTACTCCACTATACACTGTACTGCCTGTATACTGTACTCCACTATACACTGTACTCCCTGTATACTGTACTCCACTATACACTGTACTCCCTGTATACTGTACTCCACTATACACTGTACTCCCTGTATACTGTACTACACTATACACTGTACTCCTCCCTGTATACTGTACTCCACCCTGTATACTGTACTCCTCCCTGTATACTGTACTCCACTATACACTGTACTCCACTATACACTGTACTCCTCCCTGTATACTGTACTCCACCCTGTATACTGTACTCCTCCCTGTATACTGTACTCCACTATACACTGTACTCCACCCTGTATACTGTACTCCACTATACACTGTACTCCACCCTGTATACTGTACTCCACTATACACTGTACTCCACCCTGTATACTGTACTCCAATATACACTGTACTGCCTGTATACTGTACTCTACTATACACTGTACTGCCTGTATACTGTACTCCACTATACACTGTACTCCCTGTATACTGTACTCCACTATACACTGTACTCCCTGTATACTATACTCCTTTATACACTGTACTCCCTGTATACTGTACTCCACTATACACTGTACTGCCTGTATACTGTACTCCACTATACACTGTACTCCCTGTATACTGTACTCCAATATACACTGTACTGCCTGTATACTGTACTCCACTATACACTGTACTCCCTGTATACTGTACTCTACTATACACTGTACTCCCTGTATACTGTACTCCACTATACACTGTACTCCCTGTATACTGTACTCCATATACACTGTACTGCCTGTATACTGTACTCCAATATACACTGTACTGCCTGTATACTATACTCCACTATACACTGTACTGCCTGTATACTGTACTCCACTATACACTATACTAAAATATACATTGTACTCCAATATACACTGTACTCCCTGTATACTATACTCCAATATACACTGTACTCCCTGTATACTGTACTCCACTATACACTGTACTCCCTGTATACTGTACTCCAATATACACTGTACTGCCTGTATACTGTACTCCAATATACACTGTACTCCCTGTATATTGTACTCCACTATACACTGTACTCCCTGTATACTGTACTCCAATATACACTGTACTGCCTGTATACTGTACTCCAATATACACTGTACTGCCTGTATACTGTACTCCACTATACACTATACTCCAATATACATTGTACTCCAATATACACTGTACTCCCTGTATACTATACTCCAATATACACTGTACTCCCTGTATACTGTACTCCACTATACACTGTACTCCCTGTATACTGTACTCCAATATACACTGTACTGCCTGTATACTGTACTCCACTATACACTGTACTCCCTGTATACTGTACTCCAATATACACTGTACTCCCTGTATACTGTACTCCAATATACACTGTACTCCCTGTATACTGTACTCCACTATACACTGTACTCCCTGTATACTGTACTCCAATATACACTGTACTGCCTGTATACTGTACTCCACTATACACTATACTCCAATATACATTGTACTCCAATATACACTGTACTCCCTGTATACTGTACTCCAATATACACTGTACTCCCTGTATACTGTACTCCAATATACACTGTACTCCCTGTATACTGTACTCCACTATACACTGTACTCCCTGTATACTGTACTCCAATATACACTGTACTACCTGTATACTGTACTCCACTATACACTATACTCCAATATACATTGTACTCCAATATACACTGTACTCCCTGTATACTATACTCCAATATACACTGTACTCCCTGTATACTGTACTCCAATATACACTGTACTCCCTGTATACTGTACTCCAATATACACTGTACTCCCTGTATACTGTACTCCACTATACACTGTACTCCCTGTATACTGTACTCCAATATACACCGTACTCCCTGTATACTGTACTCCACTATACACTGTACTCCAATATACATTGTACTCCACTATAAACTGTACTCCCTGTATACTGTACTCCACTATACACTGTACTCCCTGTATACTGTACTCCAATATACACTGTACTCCAATATACATTATACTCCAATATACACTGTACTCCCTGTATACTATACTCCAATATACACTGTACTCCCTGTATACTGTACTCCAATATACACTGTACTCCCTGTATACTGTACTCCAATATACACTGTACTCCCTGTATACTGTACTCCACTATACACTATACTCCAATATACATTGTAGTCCAATATACACTGTACTCCCTGTATACTATACTCCAATATACACTGTACTCCCTGTATGCTGTACTCCAATATACACTGTACTGCCTGTATACTGTACTCCAATATACACTATACTCCAATATACATTGTACTCCAATATACACTGTACTCCCTGTATACTGTACTCCACTATACACTGTACTCCAATATACATTGTACTCCACTATACACTATACTCCCTGTATACTGTACTCCAATATACACTGTACTGCCTGTATACTGTACTCCACTATACACTATACTCCAATATACATTGTACTCCAATATACACTGTACTCCCTGTATACTATACTCCAATATACACTGTACTCCCTGTATACTGTACTCCAATATACACTGTACTCCCTGTATACTGTACTCCAATATACACTGTACTCCCTGTATACTGTACTCCACTATACACTGTACTCCAATATACATTGTACTCCACTATACACTGTACTCCCTGTATACTGTACTCCAATATACACCGTACTCCCTGTATACTGTACTCCACTATACACTGTACTCCAATATACATTGTACTCCACTATACACTGTACTCCCTGTATACTGTACTCCACTATACACTGTACTCCCTGTATACTGTACTCCACTATACACTGTACTCCACCCTGTATACTGTACTCCACTATACACTGTACTCCACCCTGTATACTGTACTCTACTATACACTGTACTCCACCCTGTATGCTGTACTTCACTATACACTGTACTCCACTATACACTGTATTCCACTCTATATACTGTACTCCACTATACACTGTGTTCCACTATACACTGTACTGCTCCTTGTATACTGTACTCCACTGTACACTGTACTCCACTATACTCTGTACTTTACTATACACTGTACTCCATCCTGTATATTGTACTCCACTGTACACAGTATTACACAATATACTGTACTCCATCCTGTATACTGTACTCCTCTATACACTGTACTCCACCCTGTATACTCTACTCTGCTATATACTGTACTCCACCTTGTATACTGTACTCCAGTGTACACTGTACTCCACCCTGTATACTATACTCCTGTATACACTGTACTCCACCCTGTATACTGTACTCTACTATACACAGTACTCCACCATGTATACTGTACTCCACCAAATATAACTGTACTCCACTATACACTGTACTGCTCCTTGTATACTGTACTCCACTGTACACTGTACTCCACTATACTCTGTACTCCACTATACACTGTACTCCATCCTGTATATACTGTACTCCACTGTACACAGTATTCCACAATATACTGTACTCCATCCTGTGTACTGTACTCCTCTATACACTGTACTCCACCCTGTATACTCTACTCTGCTATATACTGTACTCCACCCTGTATACTGTACTCCAGTGTACACTGTACTCCACCCTGTATACTATACTCCTGTATACACTGTACTCCACCCTGTATACTGTACTCTACTATACACTGTACTCCACAATGTAGACTGTACTCCACCAAATATACTGTACTCCACTATACACTGTACTTCTGTATACTGTACTCCACTATACACTGTACTCCACCTGTATTTTGTACTCTACTATACACTGTACTCCATTACACACTGTACTCCACTCTGTATAATGTACTTCACTATACACTGTACTCCACCCTGTATACTGTACTCTACTATACACTGTACTCCACCATGTAGACTGTACTCCACCAAATATACTGTACTCCACTATACACTGTCTTCTCCTGTATACTGTACTCCACTATACACTGTACTCCACCTGTATTTTGTACTCTACTATACACTGTACTCCATTACACACTGTACTCCACTCTGTATAATGTACTTCACTATACACTGTAGTCCACCCTGTATACGTACTATACTCCACTATATACTGTACTCCACTCTGTATATGGTACAAAATACAGGTGGAATACAGTGTATAGTGGAATACAGTATACAGAAGTACAGTGTATAGTGGAGTACAGTATATTTGGTGGAGTACAGTATACATGGTGGAGTACAGTGTATAGTAGAGTACAATATACACTGTACTCCTCCCTGTATACTGTGCTTCACTATACACTGTACTCCACCCTGTATACTGTACTCCACTATACACTGTACTCCACCCTGTATACTGTACTTCACTATACACTGTACTCCACTATACTCTGTATTCCACTCTATATACTGTACTCCACTATACACTGTGTTCCACTATACACTGTACTGCTCCTTGTATACTGTACTCCACTGTACACTGTACTCCACTATACTCTGTACTTTACTATACACTGTACTCCATCCTGTATATTGTACTCCACTGTACACAGTATTACACAATATACTGTACTCCATCCTGTATACTGTACTCCTCTATACACTGTACTCCACCCTGTATACTCTACTCTGCTATATACTGTACTCCACCTTGTATACTGTACTCCAGTGTACACTGTACTCCACCCTGTATACTATACTCCTGTATACACTGTACTCCACCCTGTATACTGTACTCTACTATACACAGTACTCCACCCTGTATACTGTACTCCACCAAATATAACTGTACTCCACTATACACTGTGCTCCACTATACACTGTACTGCTCCTTGTATACTGTACTCCACTGTACACTGTACTCCACTATACTCTGTACTTTACTATACACTGTACTCCATCCTGTATATTGTACTCCACTGTACACAGTATTACACAATATACTGTACTCCATCCTGTATACTGTACTTCTCTATACACTGTGCTCCACCCTGTATACTCTACTCTGCTATATACTGTACTCCACCTTGTATACTGTACTCCAGTGTACACTGTACTCCACCCTGTATACTATACTCCTGTATACACTGTACTCCACCCTGTATACTGTACTCTACTATACACTCTACTCCACCATGTATACTGTACTGCACCAAATATACTGTACTCCACTATACACTGTACTTCTCCTGTATAATGTACTCCACTATACACCATGCTCCACCTGTATTTTGTACTCTACTATACACTGTACTCCACTACAGACTGTACTCCACTCTGTATAATGTACTTCACTGTACACTGTACTCCACCCTGTATACTATACTCCACTATATACTGTACTCCACCCTGTATATGGTATTCCGCTATATACTGTACTCCACTATACACTCTACTCCACCCTGTGTACTAGTATACTGTATTCCACCTGTATACACTGTACTCCACTTTACACTGTACTCTACTATGAACTGTACAGTCATGGCCAAAAGTTTTGAGAATGCTACAAATATTAATTTTTACAAAGTCTACTGCTTACGTTTTTCTAATGGCAATTTGCATATACTCCAGAATGTCATAAAGAGTGATCAGCTTAACAGCAATTACTTGCAAAGTCAATATTGGCTAAGAAAATGAACTTTAATCCCCAAAACACATTTCAACAGCATTGCATTTCTGCCTTAAAAGGAGCAGCTAAGGCTATGTGCGCACGTTGCGTAAATACATGCAGTTACGCTGCGCTTTGTAGCGCAGCGTAACTGCATGCGTCCTGCGGCCCCTGCACAGTCTATGTATATTGTGCAGGGGCCGTGCGCACGTGGCGTTTAAGAGCGCAGCGCTTCGGCTACTGCCGAAGCGCTGCGCAAAAAGAAGTGACATGTCACTTCTTTCCTGCGCTTTGTCGGCAGCTCCTGCTCTGTCTATGGCAGGAGCTGCAGGCAGAGCGCATGGAATCGGCGCTCACTACGGACATTTCTGCACCGATCTAAAGCGCACATGTGCTATTCAGATCGCTGCAGAAATTTCTGCAGGGCTAGTACGCAACGTGCGCACATAGCCTTACATTGTTTTAGTGATTGTTCCTTTAACACAGGTGTGGGTGTTGATGAGGACAGGGCTGGCAATCAATCAGTCATGATTAAGTAAGAATGACACCACTGGACACATTAAAAGGAGGCTGGTGCTTGGTATCATTGTTTCTCTTCAGTTAACCATGGTTATCTCTAAAGAAACACGTGCAGCCATCATTGCTCTGCACAAAAATGGCCTAACAGGGAAGAGTATCGCAGATACAAAGATTGCACCTCAGTCAACACTCTATCGCATCATCAAGAACTTCAAGGAGAGAGCTTCCATTGTTGCCAAAAAGGCTCCAGGGTGCCCAAGAAGGACCAGCAAACGCCAGGACCGTATCTTAAAACTGTTTCAGCTGCAGGATCGGACTACCAGCAGTGCCGAGCTAGCTCAGCAATGGCAGCAGGCTGGTGTGACTGCTTCTGCACGCACTGTGAGGCAGAGACTCTTTGAGCAAGGCCTGGTTTCAAGGAGGGCAGCAAAGAAGCTACTTCTCTCCAGAAAAACATCAGGGACCGACTGATATTCTGCAAAAGGTACAGGGAGTGGACTGCTAAGGACTGGGGTAAAGTCATTTTCTCAGATGAATCCCCTTTTCGATTGTTTGGGACATCTGGAAAACAGCTTAGGCTGCTTTCACACTACATTTTTTTAATATCCGTCCTGAACGTTTTTTAACGCAAAAGCGGATCCAGTGCAAATGCGTTTTCATTTCAATGCATTTGCAATGGACTCGCATCAACATGCGTTCACCTGCGTTTGCGCGCGTTATAGTGAGGATCCAGCGAGTTGCAGTTTTTTAACATTTTTCAAAAACGCTACTTGTAGCGTTTTTGAGCTGCGTCCAAATAATGCAAATTGCTGGATCCTGACTAAACAGCATGCAAACGCATGTGAACGCTGGCATGCTAATAGACAGGATCCTGCTTGCTCTACTGAGCATGCACAGAAACCAGCCTCGGGTGATCAGTCTCTCTCCCCCTCCCTCTCTGTCTCTCACCCCCACCCTCTCCCCCGCCTGAGAGCTGCAGACACTCCACTGGTAACCAAGATAAATATCAGGTAACCAAGCGCTTCTCTTAGTTACCCGATGTTTACGTTGGTTACGTGTGCAGGGAGCCCGGCTCCTAGCATCTGCAGACGCTTGTAACAAAGATAAATATCGGGTATCCAAGCAAGTTACCCGATGTTTACCTTGGTTACGAGCCAGCTCCCAGTCTGTCACATTCAGTTCCACTGACTCCCGATCACATTACTCCAATGCCCGCCCATAAACTTAAAGTGACAGGATCCTGCAAAATAACACATGCGTTTGCATGCGTTTTATGCTGTAAAAGCAGGATCCGCTTTTACAGCAAAAAAACGTTCATGACACATGTTAAAAAAGCGTAGTGTGAAAGCAGCCTTATTAGGAGAAGAAGAGGTGAGCGCTACCACCAGTCTTGTCTCATGCCAACTGTTAAGCATCCTGAAGCGATTCATGTGTGGGGTTGCTTCTCAGCCAAGGGAATCGGCTCACTCACAGTCTTGCCTAAAAACACAGCCATGAATAAAGAATGGTACCAGAATGTCCTCGAAGAGCAACTTCTCCCAACCGTCCAAGAGCAGTTTGGCGCCCAACAATGCCTTTTCCAGCATGGTGGAGCACCTTGCCATAAAGCAAAGGTGATCACTAAATGGCTCATGGAACAAAACATAGAGATTTTGGGTCCATGGCCTGGAAACTCCCCAGATCTTAATCCCATTGAGAACTTGTGGGCAATCATCAAGAGATGGGTGGACAAACAAAAACCAACAAATTCTGGTAAAATGCAAGCATTGCTTATGCAAGAATTGATAGCTATTAGTCAGGATTTGGTCCAGAAGTTGATTGAGAGCATGCCAGGGAGAATTGCAGAGGTCCTGAAGAAGAAGGGTCAACACTGCAAATATTGACTTGCTGCATTAACTCATTCTAACTGTCAATATAACCTTTTGGTACTCATAATATGATTGCAATGATATTTCTGTATGTGATGTAAACATCAGACAAACACAATTAAAAAACAGAGGGCAACAGATCATGTGAAAATATAATTTTGGTGTCATTCTCAAAACTTTTGGCCATGACTGTACACTGTACTCCACCAAATATACTGTACTCCACCCTGTATACTGTGCTCCACTTGTATACTGTACTCCACCTCTATACTATACTCCACTATACACTGTAATCCACCTAATATACTGTACTCCACTATACATTGTACGCCACCTCTATACTCTACCCCACTATATACTGTACTCCAGCCTGTGCACTTTACTCCGCTATGTACTGTTCTTTATACTGTACTCCACTATATACTGTACTTTGTATACTGTACTCCACTATATTCTTTACTCCTGTATACTTTACTCCACTGTATACTGTATTCCACTATATACAGTACTCTTCTATACACTGTACTGTACTGTGTTCCACTATATACTGTACTCCTCTATATACTGTACTCTTTTATATACTGTACTTTATACTGTACTTCACTATATACTGTACTCCAAGATATTCTGTACTTCTGTATACTGTATAGAGTTGAGTGATGTTCGAGGTTAGGCAATTTCATGTTCGAGTAATTTTGGGCGGTGTTCGAGTCGTTCGACGAACTTGAACGATTTGCTTAAAGGGGTGGTTCACCCATTTTTTTTATTTTCTCTATGGGTGTAACTTACCATTATAGGCATTTTCTGCATTGGCTTCTATTTTCACTTCTGGCACTGAGCGGCGCTATCCTGCACGTTCAGTGCCGGTCACATGACCCCCTGATGCTGCGGGCGCTAGTATCCTCTTACGTCCCGTCAAGTTCCGGGCTCTCAAACTGGATGGTACATCAGAGGATGCTGGCGCCACTCACAGTGATTGACTGGGCTGTGGGCGGTGACTACCGCACGTCACAGCCCAGCATCGAGGGGAGGATCCGGAGGGCGTCAGTGTGGAGCGGTGAAGATGGCTGAGCGTCCGGAAGAGGGCAGATGGTGAGGCACAGTGTGGAGTACAGGGAGTTGATTCAGCTGAAACCCCCCCTGTCACGTAAGTACTGCTCTTATTCTCCACCCGCCCGCTCTGCTCTGATGTCAGGAGAACGGGCGGTGTGATCATGTGCTCCTCACACCAGCACTACAAGACGCAGCAAGACACTGACAAGCTGGTGACATGCAGCACCGCATGTGTCAGAGCAGAGCATGTCACCGCTCTGCTCTGTCACCTGTCCTGCTGCATGGGCCAACTGTCTGCACTCTGTCACCTGCACCACAAGTCACAGAGTGGAGCAAGTTGGTAACAGAGCACCTCTCTCCTCCTCTCTCTCCCCCTCTCCCTTCCTCTCTTTTCTCCCCCTCTCTTTTCTCCCTTCCTCTCTCCCCCCTTCTCTTTTCTCCCCCCTCTCTTTTCTCGCCCCTTCTCGCTCTCTCTCTCTTTTCCCTCGCTCTCTCTCTCTTTTCCCTCGCTCTCTCTCCCTTTTCCCTCGCTCTCTCTCTCTTTTCCCTCGCTCTCTCTTTTCCCTCACTCTCTCTTTTCCCTCTCTCTCTCTTTTCCCTCGCCCTCCCTCTCTCTTTTCCCTCTCTCTCTTTTCCCTCTCTCTTTTCCCTCTCTCTCTCTCTTTTCCCTTTCTCTCTCTCTAATTTTCCCTTGCACTCTCTTTTCCCTCACACTCTCTCTTTTCTCTCGCTCTCTCTTTTCCCTCGCTCTCTCTCTTCCCTCGCTCTCTCTCTCTTTTCCCTCGCTCTCTCCTGGCATGGTCAGTACAGAAATCTCTCGATCGTGGAGGGGTGAGAGGGAGTAATAAACATGGAGTCCCTAATGTGTCTGTATTTCTAATAAAGTATTTTTCTCTGTGAGATGTACTTTTTTTTTTTTAACCCTTTATTGGAGATTCCTAATGGCCGGGTCAAACTTGGCCTGACATTAAGAATCTCGGGCTTTATACCAGCTGGTAGAACATAGCTGGTATTAACCCCTTATTACCCAGTGTGCCACCTGGCACCAGGGCCACTGGAAGAGTTGGATATAGCGCCAGAAGATGGTGTTTCTATGAAAGCGCCATTTTCTGGGGCGGCTGTGGACTGAAATTCGCAGCGGGGGGGGGGGGCAGAAAGCTTGGGCCACCCTGCGCTGCGGATTCCAATCCCCAGCTGTCTAGTTGTACCTGGCTGGGCACAAAAAAATGAGCGAAGCCCACGTCATTTTTTTATTTTTTTTTTATTATTTCATGAAATTCATGAAATAATTAAAAAAAAAAAAAAGGGCTTCCCTATATTTTTGGTCCCCAGCTGGGTACAAATAGGCAGCTGGGGGTTGGGGGCAGCCCATACCTGTCTGCTGTACCTTGCTAGGGTACAAAAAATATGGCAAAGCCCACGTCATTTTTTTAAAGAAGTTTTTAGGCAAAAACCTTTAAAAAAAAAAGAAAAGGCTTCCCTGGATTTTCCATTGCTAGTGAAGGTAACACTAAGCAGCGGGGGTTAGCAGCCAGTAACTGCTTGCGTTACCCTTAGCAATAGAAAATGCAGCGGGAGCCCACACTGGGTTTTTTTTACCCCTAACCCTTAGGTTAGGGTTATGTGTTTGTTTTTTTTTTATTTTTAATGAATTTTTAAAAAAAAAAATCGACATGGGCTTTGCTCATCGAGCACCAGAGCATTTTACTGCTCACTTATGCCTACTCCTGACCACAGCGCCAGCAGAACAAGTAATCAGATGACTGCAGTGTTGGCCAATTACTTGTTCTGTGTCCCCCTGCATCCATCGCAGCGTGTGCGGGCAGTGACGTCACCTGAGTTCAGTCCAGCACTGGAGTCAGCTGATCTGAACTCAGCTGAACTCCAGCCCGCACACGCTGCGATGGATGCAAGGGGACACAGAACAAGTAAGGCCTAAGCCACACGGCGAAAAAACGGTGCGAGTGGAGTGTGATAAAACATCGCATTCCATTTGGACCAATATTAGCCTGTGTGTCAGCGCACATGAGCGATTATTTTCTCAGCCCTAATCGGACCGAGAAAACAATCGCAGCATGCTGTGACTGTAATGCGAGACTCTTTCTCTTTTTACCCATTCAAGTGTATGGGGTGAGAGAAAAATCGCACTGCAGTTGCGGTACATCGGTGTACCACGAGTGCAGAGCGAGAATCGCAATAGCCAACTACGGAGGAGGGAGGGAGAGAAATCCCTCCCACCCCTCCTCAATGCCGGCCTGCCCGCCCCTCCTGAGTGCCGGACCGCCCCCCACAGCTGAGGTCAGTCGCAGGGACACACGCATGACACTCGGCTCTGCTGTACTGCCAGCGTGAGCCGAGGGTCATGCGAGGGGATCGCAGTAATCCCCGTGTGGCCCCAGCCTGATTGGCCGACACTGGAGTCTTTTGATCTGAACTCAGCTGAACTCCTGTACACACAGCCCGCACACGGTCACATGTGATCGGCAGCAGGCAGTGACTGCTGTTAACCTGCAGCCATTGCAGCGTGTGCGGGCTGTGAGATCAGGAGTCAGCTGACTCCAGGGCCGGCCGATAAATTCTGTGTCCCGCTGCAGAAGGATTCGGTAAGATAACGGTTGCATGCGTTGCACATTTAATCCACAGGATCCGGTCATATGCGGTTTGCGTCTTTTTGCCTACAGGCAAAAAAACGCTGATGTGAAAGTAGCCTGCAAAATGCATGCCACACGGATAATACGGACGACACACAGAGACTAGGCAAGAGGGGAAAAAAAAGCAATCTCATGAGCCCTTCATTTTTTCCCATTTATTTTTTTCACATGTTGTGCCGGCTAATAATCATAATTTCTGTACACACACACACACACACACTATGAACTATATGAGAACAAGCAAAAGATAGCCGCTTTCTTCCCCTGGATGTGCAGAGCTGGGAGCTTCGGCTGTCTCTGCTGTGATTGCTCACAGTGCATCCACACTGGAAAGAGGCAGGGAGGAGACTTTGGTCTTTGGGTGGAGAGGAGAGCTGAGTGGGTGTGTTAGATACAGTGGGTGTGTTAGATACAGCCCAAGAGCCACAAAGAATTATGGGAGTTGTAACTGAACCCAGGAAGTCAGAAGAGAGATTAATCCCATCAGAGCCTTTAGCCAGCAATGAGGATGTGCTGCCAGAGCATGATAAAAGGTAATATTGCTGAATAAACATAGTAGATGTGTGGAGAGGCACATATTAGCAAGATTTATGAGAAAAAAAAATCAGTTTTGGTAACTGGACAACTTCTTTAAAGTTTGGCAGTTCGAGTTACGTTCGAGAACGGTTCGATCACAAAAAGCGGGGCTTTTCACAGTAAGTATGTGCGCACGTTGTGTATTTGCATGCGTCCTGCATCCCCAGCACAATCCCTCTCTCTTTCCTACTCACCAATCACGGGCGTCTCGCTGCACGGCTGTCACAAATCTCCGGCAGCTTTTCTTCTTTTGAAAATGGCTGGCGCTTCATTATTCAATCAGGTATTCCATGCCTTCCCCGCCCACCGGCGCCCATGATTGGTTGCAGTCAGACACGCCCCCACGATGAGTGAGAGCTGTCTCACTGCAACCAATCACAGCTACCGGCAGACGGGTCTATATCGTGCAGTAAAATAAATAATAAAAAAAAAAATGCAGTGCCCCCAATTTTGATACCAGCCAGGATAAAGCCACACGGCTGGAGGCTGGTATTGTCAGGATGGAGAGCGCCACATTATGATGAGCCCATCACTCTAACAATATCACCCAGCAGCCGCCCAGAATTGCCGCATCCATTAGATGCGACAGCCCGGACTCTAGCCAGCTCATCCCGAAATGCCCTGGTGCGGTGGCAATCGGGGTAATAAATGGGTTAATCATGACAAGCGTCTCCCCGAGACACCTTCCATGATTAACCTGTAAGTAAAAGGAAATAAACACACACAACGAAAAATCCTTTATATGGAATAAACACAAAAAAACACCCTCTTTCACCATTTTATTAAAATTCCCAAATACCCCTCCAGGTCCGGTGTAATCCACAGAGGTCCCACGACGCATCCAGCTCTGCTACATGAAGCTAACAAGGGCTCCGTAGAACAGGAGTGCTCTGTGTCATATCTAGAGTTTAGCGATGTTCGAGGTTCGCAAATTTCATGTTCGAGTGATTTTTGGAGGTGCTCGAGATCGAACTCGAACGCGAGTTTTTTGCTGAAAGCTCAATAGCTCGAGTTACGTTCGATAACAGTTCGATCAGCAAAAAGCCTAGCTAGTTACTAGCTGGCTTTTCACTGTAATAGTGTGAGTCACTGTGATTCACGCTATTATCAAATTTCAGCATATAGTGTGCGGGTGGGACGCGATTTACATCTGTGGTGCTGAGAGGATGCCAATAGCCTTTTTTTTTTCCTAAGCGCGCGTGCAGTGGGGCGGGTCAGGATGTCAGCCAATCTCAGACACACACACAGCTAAGTGGATTTTTGCCAGACAAGCAAGGGCATGTGTCATAGGCTGTGAATGTCACATGTCCTTGCCTTATAAAATGTTCCCTGTCGCCGCCATTATCTGCCATCTGCGTGTGGATGACAGTCACCGCTCACGCTGCTGCCACCGATCCTGCTGTGTGCGCTATAAACATAGTGCAAGCTACACAGCGCTGTAGGGATTAGGGACTGCTTGTTATTTCAGCCCTTTTCAGGGCAGATTTCCAGGAGTTCATAGCCATAGCTGCTAGGCAGGTCTGTGCAAACACTGTGTACAGCTTTAGTGTCTGTGTACCTCAGCTAAGGGAATTCCTTGCTGCATTTCATCATTAGGAGGGATAGAAAGTGAGGCTTCCTTTCCTGTCCTGGTACCCACAGAACCCGGGCACTATACCCACCTGCCAAGTTTTGCCACGCTATTTTATTTGCCCAAAGAGCTGACACTTTTTCTGCCATCCTAAAATTGTCTGGAATACTAAGTTAGTGTTCCTTTCCTGTCCTGGTACCCACAGAACCCGGGCACTGTACCCACCTGCCCAGTTTTGCCACGCTATTTTATTTCCCCAAAGAGCTGACACTTTTTCTGCCATCCTAAAAGTGTCTGGAATACTAAGTTAGTGTTCCTTTCCTGTCCACTGACCCACAGAACCCGGGCAACGTACCCACTTGCCCAGTTTTGCCACGCTATTTTATTTGCCCAAAGAGCTGACACTTTTTCTGCCATCCTAAAAGTGTCTGGAATACTAAGTTAGTGTTCCTTTCCTGGCCACTGACCCACAGAACCCGGGCAATGTACCCACTTGCCCAGTTTTGCCACGCTATTTTATTTGCCCAAAGAGCGGACACTTTTTCTGCCATCCTAAAAGTGTCTGGAATACTAAGTTAGTGTTCCTTTCCTGTCCACTGACCCACAGAACCCGGGCACTGTACTCACCTGCCCAGTTTTGCCACACTATTTTATTTGCCCAAAGAGCTGACACTTTTTCTGCCATCCTAAAAGTGTCTGGAATACTAAGTTAGTGTTCCTTTCCTGTCCACTGACCCACAGAACCCGGGCACTATACCCACCTGCCCAGTTTTGCCACGCTATTTTATTTGCCCAAAGAGCTGACACTTTTTCTGCCATCCTAAAAGTGTCTGGAATACTAAGTTAGTGTCCCTTTCCTGTCAACTGACCCACAGTACCCGGGCACTGTACCCACCTGCCCAGTTTTGCCACGCTATTTTATTTGCCCAAAAAGCTGACACTTTTTCTGCCATCCTAAAAGTGTCTGGAATACTAAGTTAGTGATCCTTTCCTGTCCACTGACCCACAGAACCTGGGCACTGTACCCACCTGCCCAGTTTTGCCACGCTATTTTATTTGCCCAAAAAGCTGACACTTTTTCTGCCATCCTAAAAGTGTCTGCAATACTAAGTTAGTGTTCCTTTCCTGTCCACTGACCCACAGAACCCGGGCGCTGTACCCACCTGCCCAGTTTTGCCATGCTATTTTATTTGCCTAAAGAGCTGACGCTTTTTCTGCCATCCTAAAAGTGTCTGGAATACTAAGTTAGTGTTCTTTTCCTGTCCTGGTACCCACAGAACCCGGGAACTGTACCCACCTGCCCAGTTTTGCCACGCTATTTTATTTGCCCAAAGAGCTGACACTTTTTCTGCCATCCTAAAAGTGTCTGGAATACTAAGTTAGTGTTCCTTTCCTGTCCACTGACCCACAGAACCCAAGCACTGTACCCACCTGCCCAGTTTTGCCACACTATTTTATTTGCCCAAAGAGCTGACACTTTTCTGCTATCCTAAAAGTGTCTGGAATACTAAGTTAGTGTTCTTTTCCTGTCCACTGACCCACAGAACCCAAGCACTGTACCCACCTGCCCAGTTTTGCTACGCTATTTTATTTGCCCAAAGAGCTGACACTTTTTCTGCCATCCTAAAAGTGTCCGGAATACTAAGTTAAGCCCGCTTTACACGCTGCAATGTATCTTACAATGTGTCGGCGGGGTCACGTCGTAAGTGACGCACATCCGGCATCGTAAGGTACATTGCAGTGTGTAACAGCTACGTGTGATTGCGATTGATTGGTAAAACGTTCATCGCACGCACATCGTTCATTTATCATGAATTGAACGTCAGATTGTTCATCGTACCCGGGGTAGCACACATCGCAGTGTGTGACACCCCGGGAATGATGAACAGATCTTACCTGCGTCCTGCAGCTCCCGGCCGGTAATGCGGAAGGAAGGAGGTGGGCGGGATGTTTACTTCCCGCTCAGCTCCACCCCTCCGCTTCTATTGGCCAGCTGCCACGTGACGACGATGTGATGCCGAACGTCCCTCCCACTCCAGGAAGTGGACGTTCATCGCCCACATCGAGGTCGTATGGACGTGTAAGTACATGTGACGGGGGTTAATCATTTGTGCGGCACATTCCACAAAATTGAACATGCCGCACATACGATCGGGGCGGTTACAATCGCATACGATATCGTATGCAGAATCGTAATATGTAAAGCAGGCTTTAGTGTTCCTTTCCTGTCCACTGACCCACAAAACCCGGGCACTGTACCCACCTGCTCAGTTTTTCCACGCTATTTTATTTGCCCAAAGAGTTGACACTTTTTCTGCCATCCTAAAAGTGTCTGGAATATTAGGTTAGTGTTCCTCTCCTGTCCTCTGACCCACAGAACCCGGGCACTGTACCCACCTGCCCAGTTTTGCCATGCTATTTTATTTGCCCAAAGAGCTGACAGTTTTTCTGCCATCCTAAAAGTGTCTGGAATACTAAGTTAGTGTTCCTTTCCTGTCTTCTGACCCACAGAACCCAGGCACTGTACCCACCTGCCCAGTTTTTCCACGCTATTTTATTTGCCCAAAGAGCTGACACTTTTTCTGCCATCCTAAAAGTGTCTGGAATACTAAGTTAGTGTTCCTTTCCTGTCCTGGTACCCACAGAACCCGGGCACTGTACCCACCTGCCCAGTTTTGCCACGCTATTTTATTTGCCCAAAGAGCTGACACTTTTTCTGCCATCCTAAAAGTGTCTGGAATACTGTTAGTGTTCCTTTCCTGTCCTCTGACCCACAGAACCCGGGCACTGTACCCACCAGCCCAGTTTTTCCACGCTATTTTATTTGCCCAAAGAGCTGACACTTTTTCTGCCATCCTAAAAGTGTCTGGAATACTAAGTTAGTGTTCCTTTCCTGTCCACTGACCCACAGAACCCAAGCACTGTACCCACCTGCCCAGTTTTGCCACGCTATTTTATTTGCCCAAAGAGCTGACACTTTTCTGCTATCCTAAAAGTGTCTGGAATACTAAGTTAGTGTTCTTTTCCTGTCCACTGACCCACAGAACCCAGGCACTGTACCCACCTGCCCAGTTTTGCCACGCTATTTTATTTGCCCAAAGAGCTGACACTTTTTCTGCCATCCTAAAAGTGTCCGGAATACTAAGTTAAGCCCGCTTTACACGCTGCAATGTATCTTACAATGTGTCGGCGGGGTCACGTCGTAAGTGACGCACATCCGGCATCGTAAGGTACATTGCAGTGTGTAACAGCTACGTGAGATTGCGATTGATTGGTAAAACGTTCATCGCACGCACATCGTTCATTTCTCATGAATTGAACGTCAGATTGTTCATCGTACCCGGGGTAGCACACATCGCAGTGTGTGACACCCCGGGAATGATGAACAGATCTTACCTGCGTCCTGCAGCTCCCGGCCGGTAATGCGGAAGGAAGGAGGTGGGCGGGATGTTTACTTCCCGCTCAGCTCCACCCCTCCGCTTCTATTGGCCAGCTGCCACGTGACGACGATGTGATGCCGAACGTCCCTCCCACTCCAGGAAGTGGACGTTCGTCGCCCACATCGAGGTCGTATGGACGGGTAAGTACATGTGACGGGGGTTAATCATTTGTGCGGCACATTCCACAAAATTGAACATGCCGCACATACGATCGGGGCGGTTACAATCGCATACGATATCGTATGCAGAATCGTAATATGTAAATCAGGCTTTAGTGTTCCTTTCCTGTCCACTGACCCACAAAACCCGGGCACTGTACCCACCTGCTCAGTTTTTCCACGCTATTTTATTTGCCCAAAGAGCTGACACTTTTTCTGCCATCCTAAAAGTGTCTGGAATGTTAGGTTAGTGTTCCTCTCCTGTCCTCTGACCCACAGAACCCGGGCACTGTACCCACCTGCCCAGTTTTGCCATGCTATTTTATTTGCCCAAAGAGCTGACACTTTTTCTGCCATCCTAAAAGTGTCTGGAATTCTAACTTAGTGTTCCTTTCCTGTCCTCTGACCCACAGAACCCTGGCACTGTACCCACCTGCCCAGTTTTGTCATGCTATTTTATTTACCCAAAGAGCTGACACTTTTTCTGCCATCCTAAAAGTGTCTGGAATACTAAGTTAGTGTTCCTTTCCTGTCCACTGACCCACTGAACTCGGGCACTCTACCCACCTGAACACTTTTGCCACGCTATTTTATTTGCAAACTGTGCTGCCACTGTTAGGGGCATACAAAAATTGTCTGTGATAGTCAGTGTTGGTTCTTCAGCTGTCTATAAAGCTAGACCACCTCTGCAATCTACACCACCTCTCAATTTTTGCATCCACATTTTAAGTGACCAATCTTGTCGCTAACAAAATGAGTGTCAAAAGGACAGAGGCTGGTGGAAAGGGGAACAGGCATTTTGTAAAAGGAAAAAAAGTTTGTGTCCGTGGGGAAGGTGGGAAAGCTACATTAACATCTGCTAAAGATAGGCTATCTTCCAGCAAAAGAAAGATGTCTACTACTTTCCGTGGACAATCCGATGTGCTCCCTTTTTTACGGACCCGAACAACTGTAACAAAGGTAGATGATGCACAAAAAAAGAACATGCTTGATTGGATCTCAAGTGCTCCAACAAGTGCCCTCTCCTCCACCTCAACTTCAACATCCAAAAAACAACAGTTCTCTGAGTTGTCATCCCAATCACACTTGCTTTCTCCCAGCTCTCATGTCTCCACCCGCCCTGCAGATTATCGTGTAACAGAGATGGCTTAGTCTGCAGAGCTGTTCAGTCACACTATAGCCTGGGAATCAGAGGTCTGCTCCCAAGCTACAGTGAGTACAGACCAGGAAATAGTCTGCAGTGATGCCCAGAAGCTTTGTGACCCAGATTCTGGCCCTGATGACCAAGTTTCTGAGCATAATGTACACCCTCATTCCCAAACTGTAACACCTGTTGGTAGAGACAATGAGGAACATATTGATGACGATGAGATGCAGATACCTGATTGGGATGACAACTTAACTATTCAGTCAGGGCAGGACGAGGTTAGGTCTGAGGGCGAAGGGAGTGCAAACACAACGCTTGATGATGAAGTTCTAGATCCCACTTACTGTCAACCCACAGTCAGGTACTCAAGGAGGTCACCAGAGGCGGTGGAGGAGGATGCAACTGACGACGAAGTTACCTTACGCCTTCCTGGACAGAGTCGGAGTACTAGAAGCACGTCTACAACTGCATCCTCAGCCACAACTCTGCCTCTGAGCACAAGTTGGGGTGGCTCTGCAGGTCGCATGGCCTCTAAGCCTTGCCTAGCCTGGTCCTTTTTTGACCTTGCAAAGGATCTCCCAAATCATGTGATCTGTAAAATTTGTCGGCAATCTATAAGTAGAGGCAAAAAACTCACTGGTTTGACAACTTCTTCCATGAATCGTTACATGAATAACAAGCATAAGTCCAAGTGGAAAGCTCACCGTGCTGCAATGCAGCCTAGCGGAGCGGGCCAAACACCGTCTGCCCCTTCAAGTTCCTCCGCGCGCTATTGATCTTCTATGACGATGGGGACAGCTGTCACAACTGGTTTTCCACGTAGACCTTCCACCACTATAACCACAAGAGGCAGTTTACTTGGTAGGTCATCAGTTGGTTTGGAAGGGGAAACAAGTGCTGGTGTACAGCTTACTCAGACATCGAGAGCACCAACTTTGGATTAAGGCAACATCATGTCTCCGCCTGCACTTTCCTCACAGACCTGCAGTTTTCCAGGGACACCCTACTCAACACCGTCTCCATACAGCAGCCAGATCTCGGTCCCTGAGATGTGGACAACTAAAAGGCCATTTCCTCCAAGCCATGACAAAGTTAAGAGGTTGACTTTATCCCTCTGTAAGCTCTTGGCTACCAAAATGCTGCCTTTCCGCCTGGTGGACACAGAGGATATTCGAGACCTTATGTCCATTGCAGTGCCCCAGTACCAGATGCTCACTCGTTACTACTTCTCCAAGAAAGGTGTGCCTGCACTACACCAGCATGTCACACACAACATCACCGCTTCCTTGAGAAACTCTGGGTGTGACTGGGTGCATTACACCACCGATACTTGGACCAGTAAGCATGGACAGGGGCGTTACATGTCGCTGACTGGGCACGGGGTAACTATGATGACAGATGGAGAAGAGTCTGCTGAACAAGTCTTGCCGTCCCCACGACTTGTGCGTCAGTCCTCTTTATGTAGAAGTTTCTCCACTGCTTATGCCTCCTCAACCGCGTCTGGGTCATTCACCTCTGCCCCAAGCCTGCCTGGTCTGGCCACCCACATTGTAACTGCGCACAAGGAATCCCGCACACCTCCTTACTATGCTGGCAGCAGAGCTCAATGGCATCAGGCGGTCTTTACCTTGAAATGTCTTGGAAACAAGAGTCACACAGCGGAGGTGTTGTGGTCAGCTCTTGAGAGCGAGTTTCGTAAATGGTTGTCTCCACTCAACCTGCAGCCAGGGAAGGCCGTGTGCGACAATGTTGCAAATCTGGGTGCGGCCCTTTGCCAGGGCAAGGTGACACACGTGCCTTGCATGGCTCACGTGTTGAACCTTGTTGTCCAGCAATTTTTAACCCACTATCCCGGCCTAGATGGGCTTCTGCACAGGGCACGGTCACTCTCTGCTCACTTCCGCCGTTCAACCGCCGCAGCTGACCGACTTGCATCGCTCCAGAAGTCTTTCGGCCTGCCGGTTCATCACCTGAAATGCGATGTATCGACACGCTGGAATTCGACTCTCCACATGTTACAGCGACTGTGGCAGCACCGCCAAGCCCTGGTGCAATACGATATGACATAGCCTGGGCCAACGAGATGCAGAGTTGGGGCAGATCACGCTGCTGGAGTGGTCTCAGATCAAGGACCTATGCACCCTTCTGCACAGTTTCGACATGGCGACAAATATGTTTAGCGCTGACAATGCCATTATCAGCATGACAATTCCAGTCATTTACGTGCTGGAGCACATTCTAAACACTGTTCGGAGTCAGGGGATGGGACAAGAGGAAGGGGAGGAAGTACAGGAGGATTCATATGCGCAAGTGATACCAAAATCTACAAGATCCAGACGTTCATCATCACCAAGGCGGCAGGCATGGGACGGTGGGGGAGAGGGATTAACAAGGGAGCATGGTGGCAGCCAAAATGTTGAGGAAGGTGCAGGAGACCATGAAGAAATGGAGGACAAACTCTCGATGGACATGGAAGACTCAGCAGATGAGGGAGACCTTGGTAAAATTTCAGTTGACCGAGGTTGGGGGGGATGTCAGAGGAAGAAAGCACGGTTAACACCTCTACTCCACAAACACAGCAAGGACTTGGTCCACATGGATGCGCAAGACACATGAGCGCCATCTTGCTGCACTACCTGCAACATGACCCTCGGATTGTCAAAATTAGAAGTGATGATGACTACTGGGTTGCCACACTATTAGATCCCCAGTACAAGTCCAAATTTGGTGAAATAATTCCAGCCATAGAAAAGGACGCACGTATGCAGGAGTATCAGCAGAAGATGTTACTCAATCTTAGCTTGGCTTTTCCACCAAACGCAAGTGGTGAACGGAGTGAATCTCCCAGTTGTCACTTGCCAAGCATGGGACTGTCTCGTCATCATCAGTCAAACCGTATCAGCAACACCGTATCGGGTGCTGGTACTAGCAATTTTATGGAATTATTTCATAATTTTTTTAGACCATCCGATGCAAGGCCACAAGAGACAAGAAGTCTGACACATAGTCAATGGCTGGAGAGGATGATACAGGAGTATCTCCAAATGAACATCGATGCCATGACTTTGCAACTGGAGCCTTGCTCATTTTGGGCTTCAAAACTTGAAAAATGGCCTGAACTCGCCACTTACGCTTTGGAGATCTTGTCGTGTCCCGCAGCCAGCGTTGTCTCTGAACGTGTCTTCAGTGCTGCTGGGTGTATGGTGACAGATAAGCGCACGCGTCTGTCCAGTGACAATGTGGATAGACTAACGTTCATCAAGATGAACAAGTCATGGATCCGCAACGACTTTACTACCCCTGTGTCATCCTGGGGAGAGTAAAGGATGGTGTTTTTTTGAATGTGCTTCATGCAAATCAACCTGTCCAGTTTGCAACTGGGGCACAAGTGATGCCACTGAAGTGGTGTCTGTGGGGCCCAATGTTTGGAAAAAAAGGAGACTCCGCTTGGAGTCCCATTGCTGTGTTCTTCATGATTTTAGAAGGGCGTGCCATGCCTATATCTGTGTCTCGTCCTCTTTTTCCTCGTACAGCTGTTTTGTTTTTGCATGAGTATTTGTCCTTGTCCATGTGTTTGTGTTGTCTTGTGAGTTGTTTGTCACCTTTTGGATACCTTTGAAGGTGTTTTCTATGTGTTTGTGATTGCCTTCCATTGTTTTTTATGGGGTTCGAGATGTTTTTCAAATGGCTCGCCGAACCAAACTCGAACGCGGGCTTCGTTCGACAAACCGAACCGAACTTGAGCCTCTAGAGGTTGGCTCATCTCTAGTCATATCCACAGAGCAATGAAGTGAGCCTCGCTGTCAGCGGAGACTTCAACCAGCTAGTGCCTGCGTGTGCAGTGATGTTGGGGGTTGTAGTGCCTGCGTGTGCAGTGATGATGGGGGTTGTAGTGCCTGCGTGTGCAGTGATGTTGGGGGTTGTAGTGCCTGCGTGTGCAGTGATGATGGGGGTTGTAGTGCCTGCGTGTGCAGTGATGATGGGGAATGTAGTGCCTGCGTGTGTGCGGTGATGAGTGCGGTACTTGCTGTTTTTGGCCGCCCATCCATCCGTCCATCCATCCGCCCATCCATCCATCCTTGCAGCTGATCAATCTGCTTCTGGATTCTCTACTGCAGTATAGAGGTCAAAATTACCAAATATTCCTATGCTTCTCATGAGAGGCAGTGGCTCAATGGATAGAGCTCCCGCCCAAGGAGAGTTAGTTCACGAGTTTGAGTCCCGGCCGTCCCAGTAAAGCTTTTAATTTTTTTTTAATTTTAAATTATAATTATTATTTATTTATAATTATAATTTAATTTAATTATGCACTTTAGATAACAGTGTCTGTGTACCTCAGCTAAGGGAATTCCTTGCTGCATTTCATCATTAGGAGGGATAGAAAGTGAGGCTTCCTTTCCTGTCCTGGTACCCACAGAACCCGGGCACTATACCCACCTGCCCAGTTTTGCCATGCTATTTTATTTGTCCAAAGAGCTGAAACATTTTCTGCCATCCTAAAATTGTCTGGAATACTAACTTAGTGTTCCTTTCCTGTCAACTGACCCACAGAACCCGGGCACTGTACCCACCTGCCCAGTTTTGCCACGCTATTTTATTTGCCCAAAGAGCTGACACTTTTTCTGCCATCCTAAAAGTGTCTGGAATACTAAGTTAGTGTTCCTTTCCTTCCTCTGACCCACAGAACCCAGGCACTGTACCCACCTGCCCAGTTTTTCCACGCTATTTTATTTACCCAAAGAGCTGACACTTTTTCTGCCATCCTAAAAGTGTCTGGAATACTAAGTTAGCGTTCCTTTCCTGTCCTCTGACGCACAGAACCCGGGCACTGTACCCACCTGCCCAGTTTTTCCACGCTATTTTATTTGCCCAAAGAGCTGACACTTTTTCTGCCATCCTAAAAGTGTCTGGAATACTAAGTTAGTGTTCCTTTCCTGTCCTGGTACCCACAGAACCCGGGCACTGTACCCACCAGCCCAGTTTTGCCACACTATTTTATTTGCCCAAAGAGCTGACACTTTTTCTGCCATCCTAAAAGTGTCTGGAATACTAAGTTAGTGTTCCTTTCCTGTCCACTGACCCACAGAACCCAAGCACTGTACCCACCTGCCCAGTTTTGCCACGCTATTTTATTTGCCCAAAGAGTTGACACTTTTTCTGCCATCCTAAAAGTGTCTGGAATACTAAGTTAGTGTTCTTTTCCTGTCCACTGACCCACAGAACCCAGGCACTGTACCCACCTGCCCAGTTTTGCCACGCTATTTTATTTGCCCAAAGAGCTGACACTTTTTCTGCCATCCTAAAAGTGTCCGGAATACTAAGTTAAGCCCGCTTTACACGCTGCAATGTATCTTACAATGTGTCAGCGGGGTCACGTCGTAAGTGACGCACATCCGGCATCGTAAGGTACATTGCAGTGTGTAACAGCTACATGTGATTGCGATTGATTGGTAAAACGTTCATCGCATACACATCGTTCATTTCTCATGAATTGAACGTCAGATTGTTCATCGTACCCGGGGTAGCACACATCGCAGTGTGTGACACCCCGGGAATGATGATCAGATCTTACCTGCGTCCTGCAGCTCCCGGCCGGTAATGCGGAAGGAAAGAGGTGGGCGGGATGTTTACGTCCCGCTCAGCTCCACCCCTCCGCTTCTATTGGCCGGCTGCCGCGTGACGACGATGTGATGCCGAACGTCCCTCCCACTCCAGGAAGTGGACGTTCGTCGCCCACATCGAGGTCGTATGGACGGGTAAGTACATGTGACGGGGGTTAATCATTTGTGCGGCACATTCCACAAAATTGAACATGCCGCACATACGATCGGGGCGGTTACAATCGCATACGATATCGTATGCAGAATCGTAATATGTAAAGCAGGCTTTAGTGTTCCTTTCCTGTCCACTGACCCACAAAACCCGGGCACTGTACCCACCTGCTCAGTTTTTCCACGCTATTTTATTTGCCCAAAGAGCTGACACTTTTTCTGCCATCCTAAAAGTGTCTGGAATATTAGGTTAGTGTTCCTCTCCTGTCCTCTGACCCACAGAACTCGGGCACTGTAGCCACCTGCCCAGTTTTGCCATGCTATTTTATTTGCCCAAAGAGCTGACACTTTTTCTGCCATCCTAAAAGTGTCCGAAATACTAACTTAGTGTTCCTTTCCTGTCATCTGACCCACAGACCCTGGCACTGTACCCACCTGCCCAGTTTTGCCATGCTATTTTATTTGCCCAAAGAGCTGACAGTTTTTCTGCCATCCTAAAAGTGTCTGGAATACTAAGTTAGTGTTCCTTTCCTGTCTTCTGACCCACAGAAGCCGGGCACTGTACCCACCTGCCCAGTTTTTCCACGCTATTTTATTTGCGTAAAGAGCTGACACTTTTTCTGCCATCCTAAAAGTGTCTGGAATACTAAGTTAGTATTCCTTTTCTGTCCACTGACCCACAGAACCCGGGCACTCTACCCACCTGAACACTTTGCCACGCTATTTTATTTGCAAACTGCGCTGCCACTGTTAGGGGCATACAAAAATTGTCTGTGATAGTCAGTGTTGGTTCTTCATCTGTCTATAAAGCTAGACCACCTCTGCAATCTACACCACCTCTCAATTTTTGCATCCACATTTTAAGTGACCAATCTTGTCGCTAACAAAATGAGTGTCAAAAGGACAGATGCTGGTGGAAAGGGGAACAGGCATTTTGTAAAAGGAAAAAAGTTTGTGTCCGTGGGGAAGGTGGGAAAGCTACATTAACATCTGCTAAAGATAGGCTATCTTCCAGCAAGTAAGATGTCTACTACTTTCCGTGGACAATCCGATGTGCTCCCTTTTTTACGGACCCGAACAACTGTAACAAAGGTAGATGATGCACAAAAAAAGAACATGCTTGATTGGATCTCAAGTGCTCCAACAAGTGCCCTCTCCTCCACCTCAACTTCAACATCCAAAAAACAACAGTTCTCTGAGTTGTCATCCCAATCACACTTGCTTTCTCCCAGCTCTCAAGTCTCCACCCGCCCTGCAGAGTATCGTGTAACAGAGATGGCTGAGTCTGCAGAGCTGTTCAGTCACACTATAGCCTGGGAATCAGAGGTCTGCTCCCAAGCTACAGTGAGTACAGACCAGGAAATAGTCTGCAGTGATGCCCAGAAGCTTTGTGACCCAGATGCTGGCCCTGATGACCAAGTTTCTGAGCATAATGTACACCCTCATTCCCAAACTGTAACACCTGTTGGTAGAGACAATGAGGAACATATTGATGACGATGAGATGCAGATACCTGATTGGGATGACAACTTAACTATTCAGTCAGGGCAGGACGAGGTTAGGTCTGAGGGCAAGGGGAGTGCAAACACAACGCTTGATGATGAAGTTCTAGATCCCACTTACTGTCAACCCACAGTCGGGCACTCAAGGAGGTCACCAGAGGCGGTGGAGGAGGATGCAACTGACGACGAAGTTACCTTACGCCTTCCTGGACAGAGTCGGAGTACTGGAAGCACGTCTACAACTGCATCCTCAGCCACAACTCTGCCTCTGAGCACAAGTCGGGGTGGCTCTGCAGGTCGCATGGCCTCTAAGCCTTGCCTAGCCTGGTCCTTTTTTGACCTTGTAAAGGATCTCCCAAATCATGTGATCTGTAAAATTTGTCGGCAATCTATAAGTAGAGGCCAAAAACTCACTGGTTTGACAACTTCTTCCATGAATCGTCACATGAATAACAAGCATAAGTCCAAGTGGGAAGCTCACCGTGCTGCAATGCAGCCTAGCGGAGCGGGCCAAACACCGTCTGCCCCTTCAAGTTCCTCCGCGCGCTATTCATCTCCTATGATGATGGGGGAAGCTGTCACAACTGGTTTTCCACGTAGATCTTCCACCACTATAACCACAACAGGCAGTTTACTTGGTAGGTCGTCAGTTGGTTTGGAAGAGGAAACAAGTGCTGGTGTACAGCTTACTCAGACATCGAGAGCACCAACTTTGGATTAAGGCAACATCATGTCTCCACCTGCACTTTCCTCACAGACCTGCAGTTTTCCAGGGACACCCTACTCAACACCGTCTCCATACAGCAGCCAGATCTCGGTCCCTCAGATGTGGACAAATAAAAGGCCATTTCCTCCAAGCCATGACAAAGCTAAGAGGTTGACTTTATCCCTCTGTAAGCTCTTGGCTACCAAAATGCTGCCTTTCCGCCTGGTGGACACAGAGGATATTCGAGACCTTATGTCCATTGCAGTGCCCCAGTACCAGATGCTCATTCGCCACTACTTCTCCAAGAAAGGTGTGCCTGCACTACACCAGCATGTCACACACAACATCACCGCTTCCTTGAGAAACTCTGTGTGTGACCGGGTGCATTTCACCACCGATACTTGGACCAGTAAGCATGGACAGGTGCGTTACATGTCACTGACTGGGCACGGGGTAAATATGGTGACAGATGGAGAAGAGTCTGCTGAACAAGTCTTGCCGTCCCCACAACTTGTGCGTCAATCCTCTTTATGTAGAAGTTTTCCACTGCTTCTTCCTCCTCAACCTCGTCTGGGTCATCCACCTCTGCCCCAAGCCTACCTGGTCAGGCCACCCACATTGTAACTGCGCACAAGGAATCCCGCACACCCGAGTCCTTACTATGCTGGCAGCAGAGCTCAATGGCATCAGGCGGTCTTTACCTTGAAATGTCTTGGAAACAAGAGTCACACAGCGGAGGTGTTGTGGTCAGCTCTTGAGAGCGAGTTTCGTAAATGGTTGTCTCCACTCAACCTGCAGCCAGGGAAGGCCGTGTGCGACAATGTTGCAAATCTGGGTGCGGTCCTTTGCCAGGGCAAGGTGACACACGTGCCTTGTATGGCTCACGTGTTGAACCTTGTTGTCCAGCAATTTTTAACCCACTATCCCGGCCTAGATGGGCTTCTGCACAGGGCACGGTCACTCTCTGCTCACTTCCGCCGTTCAACCGCCGCAGCTGACCGACTTGCATCGCTCCAGAAGTTTTTCGGCCTGCCGGTTCATCACCTGAAATGCGATGTATCGACACGCTGGAATTCGATTCTCCACATGTTACAGCGACTGTGGCAGCACCGCCAAGCCCTGGTGCAATACGATATGACATAGCCTGGGCCAACGAGATGCAGAGTTGGGGCAGATCACGCTGCTGGAGTGGTCTCAGATCAAGGACCTATGCACCCTTCTGCACAGTTTCGACATGGCGACAAATATGTTTAGCGCTGACAATGCCATTATCAGCATGACAATTCCAGTCATTTATGTGCTGGAGCACATGCTAAACACTATTCGGAGTCAGGGGATGGGACAAGAGGAAGGGGAGGAAGTACAGGAGGATTCATATGCGCAAGTGATACCAACATCTACAAGGTCCAGACGTTCATCATCACCAAGGCGGCAGGCATGGGACGGTGGGGGAGAGGGATTAAGAAGGGAGCATGGTGGCAGCCAAAATGTTGAGGAAGATGCAGGAGACCATGAAGAAATGGAGGACAAACTCTCGATGGACATGGAAGACTCAGCAGATGAGGGAGACCTTGGTCAAATTTCAGTTGACCGAGGTTGGGGGGGATGTCAGAGGAAGAAAGCATGGTTAACACCTCTACTCCACAAACACAGTGAGGACTTGGTCCACAGGGATGTGCAAGACACATGAGCGCCATCTTGCTGCACTACCTGCAACATGACCCTCGGATTGTCAAAATTAGAAGTGATGATGACTACTGGGTTGCCACACTATTAGATCCCCAGTACAAGTCCAAATTTGGTGAAATAATTCCAGCCATAGAAAAGGACGCACGTATGCAGGAGTATCAGCAGAAGATGTTACTCAATCTTAGCTTGGCTTTTCCACCAAACGCAAGTGGTGAATGGAGTGAATCTCCCAGTTGTCACTTGCCAAGCATGGGACTGTCTCGTCATTATCAGTCAAACCGTATCAGCAACACCGTATCGGGTGCTGGTACCAGCAATTTTATGGAATTGTTTCATAATTTTTTTAGACCATCCAATGCAAGGCCACTAGAGACAAGAAGTCTGACACATAGTCAACGGCTGGAGAGGATGATACAGGAGTATCTCCAAATGAACATCGATGCCATGACTTTGCAACTGGAGCCTTGCTCATTTTGGGCTTCAAATCTTGAAAAATGGCCTGAGCTCGCCACTTACGCTTTGGAGATCTTGTCGTGTCCCGCAGCCAGCGTTGTCTCTGAACGTGTCTTCAGTGCTGCTGGGTGTATGGTGACAGATAAGCGCACGCGTCTGTCCAGTGACAATGTGGACAGACTAACGTTCATCAAGATGAACAAGTCATGGATCCGCAACGACTTTACTACCCCTGTGTCATCCTGGGGAGAGTAAAGGATGGCGTTTTTTTGAATGTGCTTCATGCAAATCAACCTCTCCAGTTTGCAACTGGGGCACAAGTGATGCCACTGAAGTAGTGTCTGTGGGGCCCAATGTTTGGAAAAAAGGGAGACTCCGCTTGGAGTCCCATTGCTGTGTTCTTCATGATTTTAGAAGGGCATGCCATGCCTATATCTGTGTCTCGTCCTCTTTTTCCTTGTCCAGCTGTTTTGTTTTTGCATGAGTATTTGTCCTTGTCACTTTTCCATGTGTTTGTGTTGTCTTGTGAGTTGTTTGTCACCTTTTGGATACCTTTGAAGGTGTTTTCTATGTGTTTGTGATTGCCTCCCATTGTTTTTTATGGGGTTCGAGATGTTTGTCAAATGGCTCGCCGAACCAAACTCGAACGCGGGCTTCGTTCGACAAACTGAACCGAACTCGAGCCTCTAGAGGTTGGCTCATCTCTAGTCCTATCCACGGAGCAATGAAGTGAGCCTCGCTGTCAGCGGAGACTTCACCCAGCTAGTGCCTGCGTGTGCAGTGATGTTGGGGGTTGTAGTGCCTGCGTGTGCAGTGATGATGGGGGTTGTAGTGCCTGCGTGTGTAGTGATGATGGGGATTGTAGTGCCTGCGTGTGTGCGGTGATGAGTGCGGTACTTGCTGTTTTTGCCCTCCCATCCGCCCATCCATCCATCCGTCCATCCATCCGCCCATCCATCCATCCTTGCAGCTGAACAATCTGCTTCTAGATTCTCTACTGCAGTATAGAGGTCAAAATTACCAAATCTTCCTATGCTTTTCATGAGAGGCAGTGGCTCAATGGATAGAGCTCCCGCCTAAGGAGAGTTAGTTCACGAGTTTGAGTCCCGGCCGTCCCAGTAAAGCTTTTAATTTATTTTTAATTTTAAATTATAATTATTATTTATTTATAATTATAATTTAATTTAATTATGCACTGAGGGGAGGAGCCAGACATCAGCTGTGAGCTGCGGGACACACCTCTAAAATCAGAGCAGTTCACGGAATGAGGCTGCATTGCTCTCTCCTCTCTCTCTATCTCTCTCTCTCCCTCTCTCTTTCTCTCCCTTTCTCTCTCTTTCTCTCTCTCTTCTCTCTCCTCTCTTGTTCTCTCTCTCTTGTTCTCTCTCTCTCTCGTTCTCTCTGTCTCTCTCTCTCTTTCTCTCTTTGTCTCTCGTTCTCTCTCATTCTCTCTCTCTTGTACTCTCTCTCTCGCTCTCTCTCTTTTCTCTCTCTTTCTCTCTCTTGTTCTCTCTCTCTTTCTCTCTCCCCTCTCTCTCTCTTCTCTCTCTTCTTTCTTCTCTCTCTTTTTCTCTCTTGTTCTCTCTCTCTCTCTTTCTCTCTCTCTCTCTTTCTCCCTCTATTTCTCTCTCTTTCTGTCTCTCTCTCTTCTCTCTTTCTCTCTCTTGTTCTCTCTCTCTTTCCCTCTCTCTTTTTCTCTCTTTCACTCTCATTCTCTCTTTCTCGTTCTCTCTCTTTTCTCTCTCCTCTCTCTCTCTCTCTCTCTCTCCTTTCTCTCTTTTCTCTCTTCTCTCTTCTCTCTTCTCTCTCTTCTCTCTTTCTCTCTTTTGTTCTCTCTCTCTTGTTCTCCCTCTTTCTCTCGCTCTCTTTCTCTCTCTTTTTTTCTCTCTCTCCTCTCTCTCTCTTTCCACTCTCTCTCCTCTCTCTCTTCTCTCTCTCTTCTCTCCCTCTCTCTCCGGGGGCGACAGGAGAATTGGGAGCAGACCGGGTCCCTAAGCCGCAGTGGTCAGTCCCTCAAGGACATAGGGGCGTGGGTCACTCGCCCTCTCCTCCAAATTCACCCCCAGCTCGCGTGCACACTGAGCTTCCCACTGGGACTTATGCTTGTTATTCATGTGATGATTCATGGAAGAAGTTGTCAAATGGGGGACAAGAAGTTTTACCATGCTTGGTCTGTCCAACCAGGAGATCTTGCATAGGAGCTGCCATTTTGGTATAGCCCTTGATGAAGCGGCGGTAATAGCTCATCAAGCCCAAGAACTGTAGTACCTCCTTGATGGTAGTGGGTCTTGGACAGTTCTGGATAGCTGTTATTTTCTCTGGGTCTGGAGCCACACCTTCTACACTAACCACATGCCCAATATATTGGACTTTAGGCTTCAGCAAGTGGCATTTGGATGGTTTTAGCTTCATCCTGTACTTGGAGAAGTCTTTGAAGACTTCTGCAAGATGTTCTAGATGCTCTTCATACGTTTTCCAGCCGCTGGAACTCGTTGCTCTAGATCAAGTCAAACTCACAGCAAGCAGGAATGGATACATGTATGCACTTATGATGGTAGACCACTACTCGAGATTTATGGTTGTGGTACCCGTCAAAGATCTAATGGCCCATGCTGCAGCAAAGGTCTTCCAAGCACACTTATGCAGACCTCATGGCTACCCAGAGAGAGTCCTCACAGATCAAGGCCCTGCCTTTGAAGCGGAAATCTTCAAGGAGTTCTGCAGCTTGTACGGATGTAGGAAGATACGCACTACACCCTACCATGCCCAAACCAATATGATGTGTGAGAAGATGAACCATTTAGTCATCAACCTGCTCAAGACTCTACCCCTTGAAGAATGGAACCAGTTGCCTGAGATATTGACCGATCACGTAGATATGTATAGATTTCTCTTGGTCATAAATGTTTCTACCAAAGCTGCAATGCCCAGCTCATGAGGTAAGAGCATGCCTAATCAGGAGGACTATACTACATTTCCAAAAAAGGGTATTTGCTAATATTACTATTACACCTACTATATTTTGGGGATAGGCTCTTGGAGATGGAATACCCCTTTAAGTCCAGTTGTCCTGCTGAATGAATACTAAACATCAGATCTCGTTATTTAGACATGTTTTCTTGAGGCACTTAGTAAACACTGTTTTTGATCAAAAAAAGCATAAAGCTATCCCACCAACGCCAAGGTGTACCCAGTTAGGATAGTACCTACACTCTCTAATATTAAAACCTTACCATGGGTCTAAAATAGGCCTCAATGTGGCTAAGGGCTGAGAGCGACCGGGTCCCAACAGGACACACACAGTCAGGGGGATTCACAGAATGAAATGTCCAGCTCACCAAGAGGGAGGGCCACAGCCCATTTGTACTGAATACAAAAAAATTACATAAAAACAAAAAAGTGAGCTGGAGTATGAGATGGTATACATGGAGCTTGTGAGCTCATGTTCACACTGGCCATTAGACAAAGAGAAACCAAGGGAAAAATTATGAAAACATACCCTTCTGTAATTTCATTCTGTGAATCCCCTTGACTGTGTGTGTCCTGTTGGGACCTGGTCGCTCTCAGCCCTTAGCCACATCGAGACCTATTTTAGACCCATGGTAAGGTTTTAATATTAGAGAGTGTAGGTACTATCCCAACTGGGTACACCTTGGCGTTGGTGGGATAGCTTTATGCTTTTTTTTTTATCAAAAACAGTGTTTACTAAGTACCCTATGTTTATATGCACTATGCTTTTATTTAGTTACAGCAGGGTATGTTTTCACAATTTTTCCCTTGGTTTCTCTTTGTCTTATGGCCAGTGTGAACATGAGCTCACAAGCTCCATGTGTATCATCTCATACTCCAGCTCACTTTTTTGTTTTTATGTTTTCTTGAGGCGTATAACGGACTGTCATGTTTGGTAGTCGTTCAGCAGGGCAACTGAAATAGCAAATACCTCCATTTGGAAATGTAGTATAGCTTTTAAAAAAGGGCTGGATGATATCCTTAGTGCACACAACATTGTCGGTTATAAGTGACTTAATGATAAAATGTATAATTGGTGGAGGAAGGTTGAACTAGAATGACCTAGGTCTTTTTTCAACCCATGTAACTATGTAACTATGTAAGATAAAGTATATGGGACTATGCTAACTTGCCCTGGTTAACTTCCTCAAGCAGCAGAGTTTTTCCACGAGGTAAAGGACACAGCACGGGGATCCTAGGGACCATAAGTACGGATACCGAACGTGCCAGTTCTTGTCCCCCATTCATATGGGGTGAGGCGCAAGAAGGTTCCTTCCAACAGACTAAGTTGGCCCTGACCGGAGAAGACATCTTAGCATATCCCGACTACGGTCTTCCGTTTATGTTGTACACGGACGCCAGCAACATGGGATTGGGAGCTGTCCTATACCAAGTGCAGAATGGCAAATAGAAGGTGATAGCTTATGCCAGTAGGAAGCTCTGTCCAACAGAAAGGAACCCTGAGAATTACAGTTCTTTCAAGTTGGAGTTCCTAGCGCTCATCTGGGCTGTGACAGAGAGATTTAAGCATTACCTGGCTTCTGCAAAGTTCACTGCATATACGGACAACAATCCTCTAACCCACCTAGACACAGTGAAGCTTGGAGCACTAGAACAACGCTGGGTAGCCCGACTGGCGAATTATGCCTTCACCATAAAGTATAGAGCTGGTCGTAAAAGCACCAATGCTGTTGCGTTGTCTAGAATGCCATACTTGCCTGATGGTGGAGTAGATGAGGACGAGTTGGAGGAGATTGAGCTGCCATCATGATGGAGCTGGACACTTCGGCTGGAATAGGCTGGAAATGCTACTGAGAGAGCGCTTTTACTGGGCTGGGATGAGAGAATCCATCGCAGCATGGTGTAGGGATTGTGGTCCCTGTGTGCTAAGAAGAAAGGATGGCACCAGCCAGAAAGTCCCTTTACAGCCAATAATCTGGATATGCCTGTCTAGGTCTAGTGGTAGATTGAAAGTTTTATTGTCCTCTGATTTGGGTGTCTGTTCTGGGCTGTGATGCCCCAGATGTTCTGTGGAAAACATTTCTTAATTGATGGAAAAAGACATAAATCCATGTGACACATTCATTCCTGCTCTGAATGTGTCAAAGGTCATCATGAGTTTGTATTCCCAGACTCTCCTGTCTCTTTGGGACTTGAAATTTCCTTTCTATACCAGCAATTTCATGGCTATGATGCTGTGGTCTGGGTTACAAAAATGCTTGGCCACAGGTAGATCCATCCTTTTTTCTCTAATTGTGTGGTGGTGAGAATTCATCCTTGTCCTGAGCTGTTGTCCTGTCTCCCCTACATACAGACCCCCAGTTGGACATTTGGTACATATAATCAAGTACACCACATTGGTTGTGGTGCATCTGAAGGTACCTGGGATCTTGTAGTCCTGATGTGATCTGGGAATTTTTATCTTGTCTGTTGTCAAAATAAATGGACAGGGCTTACATTTTTTTCTGGTTGCAAGAAAATGTTCCTGTTATTGTTGGAGAGGACAGGGAGCTTCTGACAATGATGCTTCTTAGATTCGGGGGCTGCCTAAAACACAGAAGTGGGGGGTCTGGAAAAACAGATTTTAATCGGGCATCTTTTTGTAGTAATGGTTATAGTTTTCTACCTGTGTAAGGAATTGGCTAAAAGAAAGGAAACAAGGAGTAGTCATAAATGGTATGGTATTTATATTAGCAAATACCTTTATTTGGAAATGTAGTATAGTTCTCTTGATTAGGCATGCCCTTACCTCATGAGCAAGACATTGTAGCTTTGGTAGCAACAGTTTCGACTAAGAGCAACCCACTGTCTCTATGAGTGGTGGTAACCATGCATATGTAAGCTAATGCAATGCCCTGCTCATGAGATAAGGAACATAGTTAAGGTCCAGTCACACTAAGCAACTTACCAGCGATCCCAACAACGATAGGGATCGCTGGTAAGTTGCTAGGAGGTTGCTGGTGAGATGTCACACTGCAACGCTCCAGCGATCCCACCAGCAACCTGACCTGGCAGGGATCGCTGGAGCGTGGCTACACGAGTTGCTGGTGAGCTCACCAGCAACCAGTGACCAGCCCCCAGCGCCGCGTGGAAGATGCTGCGCTTTGTAACTAAGGTAAATATCGGGTAACCAACCCGATATTTACCTTGGTTACCAGCTCACGCAGCTACACGTGCAGAGAGCAGGGAGCAGCGCACACTGAGCGCTGGCTCCCTGCTCTCCTAGTACAGCACACATCGGGTTAATTACCCGATGTGTGCTGCGCTAAATGTGCACAGAGCAGGGAGCAGCAGCGCACAATGCTTAGCGCTGGCTCCCTGCTTTCCTAGCTACAGCACACATCGGGTTAATTAACCCGATGTGTCCTGCAGCTACATGTGCACAGAGCAGGAGCCAGCACTGACAGTGAGAGCGGCGGAGGCTGGTAACAAAGGTAAATATCGGGTAACCAAGGACAGGGCTTCTTGGTTACCCGATGTTTACATTGGTTACCAGCCTCCGCAGAAGCCGGCTCCTGCTGCCTGCACATTTAGTTGTTGCTGTCTCGCTGTCACACACAGCGATCTGTGCTTCACAGCGGGACAGCAACAACTAAAAAATGGCCCAGGACATTCAGCAACAACCAACGACCTCACAGCAGGGGCCAGGTTGTTGCTGGATGTCACACACAGCAACATCGCTAGCAACGTCACAAAAGTTGTTCGTTAGCAGCGATGTTGCTAGCGATGTTGCTTAGTGTGACGGGGCCTTTAATCAGGAAAGCTATACTACATTTCCAAATGGAGGTATTTGCTATTTCAGTTGCCCTGCTGAACGACTACCAAACATGACAGTCCGTTATACGCCGCAAGAAAACATGTCTAAATAGCGAGATCTGATGTTTAGTATTCATTCAGCAGGACAACTGGACATATGGGGTGGGGCTGAAGCCCAATGGAGTAAGAATTGTCTGGACTAGCTCCTTCCTGAAACCTCCAAAGCAACAGGGATTCTAAGTTTTTAAAACTCAGATTTCCCACGAAAGCAAAAGAAACACTTCTGGAACACTCTGGAAACAAGGTGGACCACTTTTTTGAGCTTTAACCCTTGGATTTTGGACTTATTTATCACTGGAACAAAGCAGAAGGGACCCAGGAATAAGTGAGGAAGCAGTGTGGTATCAGAAGCTTCCCCAGGTGTTGAGGCTCTGCAACACACAGCTCTTCTGAAGACAAAAAAGGAAAAATCATCCTCAGTGAGTAATAGACATTATTTCTCCCCCATATAGGTCTGAATATTTTTCCTATATGCGGATCTTTAATATACAGCTGAGATATTGTGACAGTGGTGAAGATCTAGCAGAGCTAAGTCTGCTGTGCTTGTCCTTTAGTACTACCAGCTCATTTTTGACAAGGCACAAGCTCTGGAACTTCTTTTCTTTTGTGACTTATTCTTAGTATCTAAATACAACAACCTGGACTCCTACTGGGACTGTGCTGATATTCTAATTTGCCAGGCTGCATGCTGAGCTGATGAGAAAGTTGGTCCTATCTAAGGCTATGTGCACACGTTGCTTTTTTTTCAGCGCGGAAAAAAAACGCACCCTCTGGCAGAGGGGAGAATTGTAAACAATGCTTTTTGAGAAAAAGGCATCGAAAACGCATGCGTTTTTCATGCGTTTTTCATGCGTTTTTTAGGTGCGTTTTTTAAGACTTGTCAGTGTTAATAAAGTTGGTTGAACACAGACCTTTGGGAAAAAAAACCTGTGATGTCATTTCCTTCTCCACATTCTGTTTGGTTAAATGGGAGGGCTTGGAATGGAAGGAGCACCATTTGAATGTTGGAAAAGTTGAAATAAACTTCGCGCACCGAGCCCCTTGGGTACCTATACGTCAGAAAACCCCCACAAGTGACCCCATTTTGGAATCTGCACCCCTCAAGGATTTTATTCAGGAGTATATTAAGCATTTTGAATCCACAGCTACTTCACCCAAAATGTTGCTGTAGCAACAATATTCTCACTTTTAGGCCCGTTTCACACGTCAGTGAAAAACACTGACGTTTTTCACTGGCGTGTAAAACACGCACACGTCCCTCCGTGTGCCGTGAATCACGGCACACATGGGTTGTCTAAGTGCAATCCGGGCTCCGTTCTTCGTGGCCCGTGATTGCACTTAGAAATTAACTCACCTGTGCCCGCTCCCACTCTCCATGGTGCTGATCGCTCCCGCGGTGCAGCATCCGGCCGGCGGTGACCCCCGCAGCAGCTGCTTCCGGGTCGGCTGTGTCGCACATCATGAATATGCGCGACAATAATGAGCCGGCTCAGAAGCAGCAGGGAGAACGGGCTGCAGAGGACATCGCTGGACGCCGGGTGAGTTAAAATGATTTTTATTTTAAAAACACGTTTTTTTCTGGCACGTGTTTCACGGACCACACCACTGCGTGGTCCGTGGAACATCAGTGATGCCAGAAAAAAATGGACATGTCTCCGTGCGGCAATCACGCACACCCGGGTACGCCGCACGGAGACACGTGCAGTGAAAAATCACTGACGTGTGAGCAGACCCATTCATTATAATGGGTCTGCGTATGTCAGTGATCCTGGTACGTTTAAAAAAAAGCACAAATGTACCAGAATCACTGACGTGTGAAAGAGGCCTAAGGCTATGTGGCCATGATCCAGCGACATGGCGTCTAGTACACAGTGTCAGCCTTCCTGCAGAGATGTGAGTGTTGTCCACGGGAGAACGCAGCTGCCCATGCCCAGGGCTGTATTTTGCCTTCGTGCTGCCCTAGGCACTTTAAGTGGTCGCGCCCCTTAGTGACAACGTAAAACTGAGTTTTCGCACACGACATCTGTTTAAGGCAGATCTACTCTGTAAAACACTTGAAAAAGTATCAATGAGAAACGAAGGGCACTAACCCCCCCCCAATGGAGATCACCACGGGCACATCAAAACATAGCATGAGTATAAAATATTCCCACCATCCCCACTTATATACTGTGACTGTCACACTGCCCCTAATAAACTACACACTGCCCTCCCTTATAAATTATAGCCACCACACCTTCCTCAATTATGAAATATGATCTGCACATTGTCCTCACATCATGCTGCCCCCCTCCTCACAGTGTCCCATGTATGCTGCCCCCTCCTCACAACGTCCCATGCATGCTGCCCCCTCCTCACAGTGTCCCATGCATGCTGCCCCCTCCTCACAATGTCCCATGCATGCTGCCCCCTCCTCACAATCTCCCATGCATGTTGCCCCCTCCTCACAGTGTCCTATGCATGCTGCCCCCCTCCTCACAGTGTCCCATGCATGCTTCCCCCTCCTCACAATGTCCCATGCATGCTGCTCCCTCCTCACAGTGTCCCATGCATGCTGCCCCCTCCTCACAATGTCCCATGCATGCTGCTCCCTCCTCACAGTGTCCCATGTATGCTGCCCCCTCCTCACAGTGTCCCATGCATGCTGCCCCCCTCCTCACAATGTCCCATGCATTCTGCCCCCTCCTCACAATGTCCCATGCATGCTGCCCCCTCCTCACAATGTCCCATGCATGCTGCCCCCTCCTCACAATGTCCCATGCATGCTGCTTCCTCCTCACAGTGTCCCATTGCATGCTGCCCCCTCCTCACAGTGTCCCATGTATGCTGCCCCCCTCCTCACAATGTCCCATGCATGCTGCCCCCTCCTCACAATGTCCCATGCATGCTGCCCCCTCCTCACAATGTCCCATGCATGCTGCCCCCTCCTCACAGTGTCCCATGCATGCTGCCCCCTCCTCACAATGTCCCATGCATGCTGCCCCCTCCTCACAGTGTCCCATGCATGCTGCCCCTCCTCACAGTGTCCCATGCATGCTGCCCCCTCCTCACAGTGTCCCATGCATTCTGCCCCCTCCTCACAGTGTCCCATGCATGCTGCTCCCTCCTCACAATGTCCCATGCATGCTGCCCCCTCCTGACAATGTCCAATGCATGCTGCTCCCTCCTCACAATGTCCCATGCATGCTTCCCCCTCCTCACAGTGTCCCATGCATGCTGCCTCCTCCTCACAGTGTCCCATGCATGCTGCCCCCTCCTCACAATGTCCCATGCATGCTGCTCCCTCCTCACAATGTCCCATGCATGCTGCCCCCTCCTCACAGTGTCCCATGCATGCTTCCCCCTCCTCACAGTGTCCCATGCATGCTGCCCCCTCCTCACAATGTCCCATGCATGCTGCCCCCTCCTCACAATGTCCCATGCATGCTGCCCCCTCCTCACAATGTCCCATGCATGCTGCCCCCTCCTCACAATGTCCCATGCATGCTGCCCCCTCCTCACAGTGTCCCATGCATGCTGTTCCCTCCTCACAGTGTCCCATGCATGCTGCTCCCTCCTCACAGTGTCCCATGCATGCTGCTCCCTCCTCACAATGTCCCATGCATGCTGCCCCCTCCTCACAATGTCCCATGCATGCTGCCCCCTCCTGACAGTGTCCCATGCATGCTGCCCCCTCCTCACAATGTCCCATGCATGCTGCCCCCTCCTGACAGTGTCCCATGCATGCTGCTCCCTCCTCACAGTGTCCCATGCATGCTTCCCCCTCCTCACAGTGTCCCATGCATGCTGCCCCCTCCTCACAATGTCCCATGCATGCTGCCCCCTCCTCACAATGTCCCATGCATGCTGCCCCCTCCTGACAGTGTCCCATGCATGCTGCCCCCTCCTCACAATGTCCCATGCATGCTGCCCCCTCCTGACAGTGTCCCATGCATGCTGCTCCCTCCTCACAGTGTCCCATGCATGCTTCCCCCTCCTCACAGTGTCCCATGCATGCTGCCCCCTCCTCACAGTGTCCCATGCATGCTGCCCCCTCCTCACAATGTCCCATGCATGCTGCCTCCTCCTCACAATGTCCCATGCATGCTGCCCCCTCCTCACAATGTCCCATGCATGCTGCCCCCTCCTCACAATGTCCCATGCATGCTGCCCCCTCCTGACAGTGTCCCATGCATGCTGCCCCCTCCTCACAGTGTCCCATGCATGCTGCTCCCTCCTCACAATGTCCCATGCATGCTGCTCCCTCCTCACAATGTCCCATGCATGCTGCCCCCTCCTCACAATGTCCCATGCATGCTGCCCCCTCCTGACAGTGTCCCATGCATGCTGCCCCCTCCTCACAATGTCCCATGCATGCTGCCCCCTCCTGACAGTGTCCCATGCATGCTGCCCCCTCCTCAGTGTCCCATGCATGCTGTTCCCTCCTCACAGTGTCCCATGCATGCTGCCCCCTCCTCACAATGTCCCATGCATGCTGCCCCCTCCTGACAATGTCCCATGCATGCTGCTCCCTCCTCACAGTGTCCCATGCATGCTGCTCCCTCCTCACAGTGTCCCATGCATGCTGCCCCCTCCTGACAGTGTCCCATGCATGCTGCCCCTTCCTGACAGTGTCCCATGCATGCTGCCCGCTCCTGACAGTGTCCCATGCATGCTGCCCCCTCCTGACAGTGTCCCATGCATGCTGCCCCCTCCTCACAATGTCCCATGCATGCTGCCCCCTCCTCACAATGTCCCATGCATGCTGCCCCCTCCTCACAATGTCCCATGCATGCTGCCCCCTCCTCACAATGTCCCATGCATGCTGCCCCCTCCTCACAATGTCCCATGCATGCTGCCCCCTCCTGACAGTGTCCCATGCATGCTGCCCCCTCCTCACAGTGTCCCATGCATGCTGTTCCCTCCTCACAGTGTCCCATGCATGCTGCTCCCTCCTCACAATGTCCCATGCATTCTGCCCCCTCCTCACAATGTCCCATGCATGCTGCCCCCTCCTGACAGTGTCCCATGCATGCTGCCCCCTCCTCACAGTGTCCCATGCATGCTGCCCCCTCCTCACAATGTCCCATGCATGCTGCCCCCTCCTGACAGTGTCCCATGCATGCTGCCCCCTCCTCAGTGTCCCATGCATGCTGTTCCCTCCTCACAGTGTCACATGCATGCTGCCCCCTCCTGACAATGTCCCATGCATGCTGCCCCCTCCTTACAATGTCCCATGCATGCTGCCCCCTCCTGACAGTGTCCCATGCATGCTGCCCCCTCCTGACAGTGTCCCATGCATTGTGCCCCCTCCTGACAGTGTCCCATGCATGCTGCCCCCTCCTCACAATGCCCCATGCATGCTGCCCCCTCCTCACAATGTCCCATGCATGCTGCCCCTTCCTGACAGTGTCCCATGCATGCTGCCCCCTCCTCAGTGTCCCATGCATGCTGTTCCCTCCTCAGTGTCCCATGCATGCTGTTCCCTCCTCACAGTGTCCCATGCATGCTGCCCCCTCCTGACAATGTCCCATGCATGCTGCCCCCTCCTTACAATGTCCCATGCATTCTGCCCCCTCCTGACAGTGTCCCATGCATGCTGCCCCCTCCTGACAGTGTCCCATGCATGGTGCCCCCTCCTGACAGTGTCCCATGCATGCTGCCCCCTCCTCAGTGTCCCGTGCATGCTGCCCCTCTCCATGAGCTCCTAATGCTGCCTTCCTCTTTTCCATAATGACACCTCCATGCTGCCCCATTCATCCTAAGACCACCACACTAACGCTTATGCTGAGACCCCCCCCCCACACACACTACCCCACTCTTGATATTGACTCCCCTACATTGCTCCACTCCATACTGAGCCCAGACATGCTGCCCCTTCTCCATAATGAGCTCCCAATGCTGGCCCCCTCTTATTCTGAGTCCTTACACTCCCCCCCATCGATATTGTCATTGCTCTATCCCTCAACCCTTGTCCTCTGTCTCTAGCATTGGCCCCTCTCTCCCATTCCCCCAGCAGCAACCGCTCTCTCATGCCTTCACCAGCAGCCTCTCCCCCAGCATCAGCCTCTCTCTCCCCAGCCTCCCCCAGCATCAGCCTCTCTCCCCCCAGCCTCCCCCAGCTTCAGCCTCTCTCCCAGCATCAGCCTCTCTCCTCCCAGCCTCCCCCAGCATGAGCCTCCTCCAGCATCAGCCTCTCTCCTCCCAGTCTCCCCCAGCATGAGCCTCATCCAGCATCAGCCTCTCTCCTCCCAGCCTCCCCCAGCATCAGCCTCCTCCAGCATCAGCCTCTCTCCTCCCAGCCTCCCCCAGCATCAGCCTCCTCCAGCATCAGCCTCTCTCCTCCCAGCCTCCCCCAGCATCAGCCTCCTCCAGCATCAGCCTCTCTCCTCCCAGCCTCCCCCAGCATCAGCCTCCTCCAGCATCAGCCTCTCTCCTCCCAGCCTCAGCCTCCTCCAGCATCAGCCTCTCTCCTCCCAGCCTCCCCCAGCATCAGCCTCCTCCAGCATCAGCCTCTCTCCTCCCAGCCTCCCCCAGCATCAGCCTCCCTGCTCCCAGCTTCCCCCAGCATCAGCCTCCCTCCTCCCAGCATCAGCCTCCCTCCTCCCAGCCTCCCCCAGCCTCAGCCTTCCTCCTCCCAGCCTCCCCCAGCTTCAGCCTCCCTCCTCCCAGCCTCCCCCAGCATCAGCCTCCTCCAGCATCAGCCTCTCTCCTCCCAGACTCCCCCAGCATCAGCCTCCCTGCTCCCAGCTTCCCCCAGCATCAGCCTCCCTCCTCCCAGCATCAGCCTCCCTCCTCCCAGCCTCCCCCAGCATCAGCCTCCCTCCTCCAAGCCTCACCTTCCCCCTCCCAGCCTCAGCCTCCCTCCTACCAGCCTCCCCCAGCCTCAGCCTCCCTCCTCCCAGCCTCCCCCAGCCTCAGCCTCCCTCCTCCCAGCCTCCCCCAGCCTCAGCCTCCCTCCTCCCTCAGCCTCCCTCCTCCAAGTCTCCCTCAGCATCAGCTTCCCTCCTCCAAGCCTCACCCTCCCCCTCCCAGCCTCCCTCAGCATCAGCCTCCCTCAGCATCAGCCTCCCCCTCCCAGATTCCCCCAGAATCAGCCTCTCTTCTTCCAGCCTCCCCCCCAGCTTCAGCCTCTCTCTCCCCCCAGCCTCTCTCTCCCCCCAGCCTCAGCCTCTCTCCCCCTAGCCTCAGCCTCTCTCCCCCCAGCCTCAGCCTCTCTTCCCAGCCTCAGCCTCTCTCTCTTCCCAGCCTCCCCCCAGCCTCAGCCTCTTTCTCTTCCAAGCCTCTCTCTCTTCCCAGCCTCCCCCCAGCCTCAGCCTCTCTCTCTTCCCAGCCTCCCCCCAGCCTCAGCCTCTCTCTCTTCCCAGCCTCCCCCCAGCCTCAGCCTCTCTCTTCCCAGCCTCCCCCCAGTCTCAGTCTCTCTCTCTTCCCAGCCTCAGCCTCTCTCTCTCTTCCCAGCCTCCCCCCAGCCTCTCTCTCTTCCCAGCCTCACGCCAGCCTCTCTCTCTTCCCAGCCTCCCCCCAGCCTCTCTCTCTTCCCAGCCTCCCTCTCTTCCCAGCCTCCCCCAGCATGATTACAGTGGACAAAAAGAGGCATCGCAATTTGCAATGATCAACTAACCTGTAAGGTGCCCATACATTCTAGGCTCTGCCTTACCTGCTCCGGTGCCCGCCGCCCTGCTCTGGCTGGCTCCTCTTCTGGCTGGCTCCAGCTGCAGACGCGTCCTCCTCCGCGGCGTGTGCCATCTGCAGCATTGGACGCTGCAGCACGGGGCAGTGAGCTGATTGTCGCACCCGCGCGCCTCTGACCCCGGAAGTGCAGGCCATGGAACTTCTGGGGTTAGTCAGCTCACTATGCCTGGCGCCCGCCATGTCTTTAAATAGACAGCAGAAGTGCGCCTCTCCTCCCTCCCAACCCCCCCCCCCCCCTCGGAACACAGCCGAGTGTAACGGAGGGAGGGACGGGGGGCGGGGATGTAAAAAAAAAAAAAAAAAATTTATATATAGATTTTTTTTTTTTTGCTGCCAGAAAGTGCCGCCCCCCGCAACGTGCCGCCCTAGGCACGGGACCACGGGTGCCTAGTGGCAAATACGGCCCTGCCCATGCCCACGATTTGGGTTCAGGATGCTGTGGACTTTAGCTCTATGCTACCTGCAGAGACACTCTCGTCTCCGCAGCATAAATTGACATGCTGAGGCTCGGGAAGCTGCGCCACCGGTCAGTTTATGCTGCGGAGAAAAGAAGCACAGTGGGCATGGGATCTCCAAAAATCCTTCCACTGTGCTTCTACTGCACAACTCAATGTTATGGACGCAGGGAAAACACTCAGCGCCCATAACGCTGCAAACCCTGATTGTGGGCACACAACCTAAAAAGCGTCAATGGATGAATGGATGTCAAATATATATAACGTCCCACCCCCGCCTGCATATTCTAAGCTGGCACCTTTAGTACCTTTCATGTGGCACTAAAGGGTGCCTAGCTTAGTATTTATCCAATAAAAAAAAAAAAATGAAAAAAATGGCGTGGGGTCCCCCCTATTTTTGATAGCCAGTCAGGGTAAAGCAGACAGCTGTAGCCTGCAAACCACAGCTGGCAGCTTCATCTTGGCTGGTGATCAATTTGGAGGGCTTTCCATGCTTTTTTTTTATTTATAAATAAAGAATTAAAAAAAAATAACGTGGGGTCCCCCCAAATTAGATCACCAGCCAAGGTGAAGCTGACAGCTGGGGTCTGGTATTCTCAGGGTGGGAAGTTATTGGACTCTTCCCAGCCTAAAAATAGCAGGCCGCAGCCGCCCCAGAAGTGGCGCATCCATTAGATGCGCCAATCCTGGCGCTTCGCCCCAACTCATCCCACGCCCTGGTGCGTTGGCAAACGGGGTAATAAATGGGGTTGATACCAGATGTGTAATGTCACCTTGCATCAAGCCCAACAATTAGTGATGTCACGGCGTCTATCAGATACCCAACATAACTAATTGACAGTAAACAAAAGCAAAAAAATGACAAAAAATTTTTTATTAGAAAAAACACTCCCCAAATCATTCCCTTGTTCTCCAATTTAATAAAAAATTTTGAAAAAAATGGGTCCGCAGAAATCCATATGGACGTCCCACGTCGCCTCTGGACCTTCTAGAATATGGGGGCACGTTCAGGGAACGTATCCCCCATTTTCTAGGAGGGCAGACCCTCCATTTGAGGAGAGTGGGTGCCAAAAATCTGCACCCACTCTCCCCGGGTCACAGCTGCAGAGTGCCGAGCAGCCAGCACAGCTCTCTGAACACAGTGCTGGCTGTCAGCTGCTCTGCACATGTGACCGGCCAGCGTGCACTGTGAAGGAGGAGGGGGCCGCGGGGGATCAGCGCTGCGACCGGACAGGTAAGGGGGAATACCGGGGGAATAGGGGGTGACCGGGCAGGGCCTGTGGGGCATTTTTCTGTCGCATGTGTTATTGCACATGCGACAGAAATCATAGGAGCAGGGCGGCCGGTGCGCTACTGTGCGCGCGGCCATGTTGGATTTTCGGGAGGGGGGTCGGGGGTCGGGGCGGGCACTTTGGAGACACCGGGGGCTTTCCAGGACTTTGCCAGGAAGTGAGGTCAACAGGAAACCTCTTGACCTCACTTCCAGGTAAATGCCTGCGTTCTGTGTGCCGACAAAGGCCGCGGACCGCAACAAAAAAGCAGCTCACTGCGGTGTAGCTGCGTTTTGACCCCACATCATTGATTCAATGGGGGAGAGAACGTAGCCACACCGCACAAAAGAAGTGACATGCTGCTTTTCTTTCCGCACCGATTTTTGGCATCCAAAACGCTGCGTTTAGAAACGCAGCGTGTGCACTGATTTTTCGGCTTTCTCATACACTTTGCTGGGAAAGCTGAAAGCATGCAATTTGCCACTGAAATGCTGCGGTTCTAAACGCAGCGTTTCCACGGTAAAAAACGCAACGTGTGCACACAGCCTAAAGGTGGCTTTACACACTGCAACATCGCAAACAACATCGCTGTAACGTCATCGGTTTTGTGACGTAATAGCGACCTCCCCAGCGACATTGCAGTGTGTGAAACACATCAGCGACCTGGCCCCTGCTGTGAAGTTGCTGATCGCTACAAATCGTTCAGGACCATTCTTTGGTCCTTTGTTTCCCGCTGTGCAGCATGATTGCTAGAAAGTCTGTGTGTAAAGGGGACTTAAATTTGCAGGCAGCAGGAGCCGGCTTCTGCGGACACTGGTAACCACGGTAAACATCGGGTAACCAAGAAGCCCTGTCCTTGGTTACCCGATATTTACCTTCATTACCAGCCTCCGCTGCTCTCACTGTTAGTGCCGGCTTCTGCTCCTTGCACGTGTAGCAGAGTACACATCAGGTAATTAACCCCATGTGTGCTGTAACTAAGAGAGCAGGGAGCCAGCACTAAGCAGTGTGCGCTGCTCCCTGCTCTCTGCACGTGTAGCTGCAGTACACATCGGGTAATTAACCCAATGTGTGCTGTAACTAGGAGAGCAGGGAGCCAGCGCTAAGCAGTGTGCACTGCTCCTTGCTCTCTGCACATGTAGCTGCAGTACACATCGGGTAATTAACCCGATGTGTACTGTAGCTAGGAGAGCAGGGAGCCAGCGCTAAGCAGTGTGCGCTGCTCCCTGCTCTCTGCACGTGTAGCTACAGCACACATCGGGTAATTAACCTGATGTGTACTGTAGCTAGGAGAGCAGGGAGCCAGCGCTAAGCAGTGTGTGCGGCTCCTGCTCTGTGCACATGTAGCTGCAGCACACATTGGGTAATTAACCCGATGTGTACTGTAGCTAGGAGAGCAGGGAGCCAGCGATAAGCAGTGTGCGCTGCTCCCTGCTCTCTGCACGTGTAGCTGCGTGCGCTGGTAACCAAGGTAAATATCAGGTTGATTACCCGATATTTACCTTAGTTACCAAGCGCAGCATCGCTTCAGTGCGTCGCTGGGGGCTGGGACACTAGTCGCTGGTGAGATCTGCCTGTGTGACAGCTCACCAGCAACCCGTGTAGCGATGCTCCAGCGATCCCTGCCAGGTCAGGTTGCTGGTGGGATCGCTGGAGCATCTGACTGTGTGACCTCTCACCAGCAACCTCCTAGCAACTTACCAGCGATCCCTATCAGGTTGTATCGTTGTTGGGATCGCTGGTAAGTTGTTTAGTGTGACGGTACCTTAAGTAGTGGAGATAATAGTTTATACACTTTCTGAAGGGCTCTAGCCAGAATAATAGACAAAAGACAAAATAAAAGCTGAGAATCTGCATTAGCATATATCCCTGTCTGCAGACTAGTACTTGTGGGTCTTAAAACACAGTGGAGACTGATTGCAGCTGCAGTGACGATTTAGCAGAGCTGAGTCTGCTGCACCGTTCACCTCAACACAGTGACACGATTCTGACTTGATAGAAGCTGTGGGTTGAGGGCTGAGTTTGTAATAAGTGCAGACTTGAAGAATTGGCTGCACTGCATTGACAACTTGGACCCCAGCCTGTGTAAATGTCGCGGGCGGAGGAGGGGACGCCACGCTCTCCCACTGCTCGGGTCCGACTGCCGCTGCTGCTGCGGCCTCTGCTGCTCGGTGGCTCGAGCGATGGGCCGGATCCCGGGGACTCGAGCGGCGCTCCTCGCCCGTGAGTGAAAAGGGGATTGGTTTTGGGGATTTATTGTCCGTGACGCCACCCACGGTTGTGGTGATTGTGTGGACACCACCGCTGCTCTGTATAGGGATCCCGGGAGCGGTGACAGGGAGCAGCTTTGTTGTTATTCCTCCCCTCCGTGGGTAGGGGGTTGGTTGTCCCGGGGCCCGGTGATGGGGTAGGGATGGATGGCAGGCCAGGTGTGGGGCCTGGTGAGGTGCAGGGTCGCGGGGGCAGCGCTGTGCCGCACGGCACGGTGGTACTCACTCAGCCTGAGACGTGGACACAGTTCTCGGTAAAACACACGGCTGGAAAGACGGTTCCCACGGACGGCTGCTGTTGCTTTTCCCCGGTAGTTGGCGGTGATGGTCTCTGTCCCTGCACCTAGTGTAATGTTGGTAGCGATGGGTTCCCACCGGTAACCCACTCCCCGACTTGGATATGGGCCGGAGGAGCCCCTCTGTGCCCGCAGGCGCTGGCCCTGAGAAACTGGTGCCTTGGCGGTGGCGGTGTCTCTCTCCTACGGTTGGACTGTTGCCTTCAATCGGGACTTAGTTGTTGGGAGACCCGGAGGTCCCCTTCACTGACGGATTTGGCAAATTCACGGTGACTCCTAGCCTTACCGGGATCCGAAAGGCCCCTGCCAATGGTGCTGGCTTCTCCTTGTATACTGGTCCGGTACCGCCGGGCCACCACCAGTCCACGGTCCTTTCGGCAACCTCCGATCAGCCTCTCCTGCAGACGGTCACCACCGTCTGCTAACCTTGCTGTCTCAGTCCGGGGCACAAACCCGGACCAACTTCAGGCTTTCCAAACTGTCACTTTCTCCTTCACTTCAACTCCTCTCACTTGCTCCTCTACCACTTCCCTCTCGCTTCAAACTCTATCTCCCTTCAACTGCCTGGTTTTCCCGCCTCCAGGACTGTGAACTCCTTGGTGGGCGGAGCCAACTGCCTGGCCCACCCCCTTGTGTGGTTATCAGCCCCTGGAGGAAGGCAACAAGGGTTTCTGGTTTAGCTTTGGTGTACCTATCCGGGGTGTAGGGTGTGGTGGTGTCATTACCTGTGACCCCTGGCTTGCCCAGGGCGTCACATTCCCCCTTAGCAAAAGGCAGACCGTCCGCGGGCTGCCCATCCAACACCGGTTTTATTTTTCTGAAAAAAGATAAAACATAATACAAATAAAATAACATCATCCCACAGCGGGAGGCACTTTTCTTAAACGTTACGGTAACGGTTGCGGCTGCCGCTCTCTCCCACCCAAGTAACCTGGCCCTCATGCTGCCCCTAAGAAACAGGCAGCACCCCTTGACCCCAGTCCTGAACCAAGTCACCCGAGCGGGATCTGTCCTTCCCCTCCAGAGGGTAGCCACCGGTTCCTGTGGTGGCTGGGCCCCAGCCTGCTCCACTGCGGGCCCTCCCTCCAACCTGCCTCTCCGGAGGCGGTAACGGTAAGCTGCAACAAAACATTATTTACATGCCACTAACGTTTGTGGTTGCCCTGCAAGTTCACGGGCTTGTCCGTAAGGAGTCCCTTACGCAACTTTAAGCGGTCCCCACGGGGACAACGGTGCCGGCAACAGCCGGTTCAATCACGGTTGCTGACAATCAGATGAGACTTCGGTGATCATTTTCATTTTCTCATAACTTTCAAAACTTTTAAACACACACACACTGGTGGTCCCAACGGGGACGGTGCAACGGTGCTCCGCTGCCCTTACTCTGAGTCCTCGACATCACCTGAGGGAGGGGGTGCAGCGCTCACACGGGTCTCCTGGCTGCCCCTTAACTTGGCATCCAGCGCAAACCACCCCCTCTCCCCGCAGTGCCGGGTGTACTGTACAAGGTCCCCTGGCATCAAGTTGCGGCCTGGGTGCTCTTCTGGCAGGTGAGCATCAACATCCCGCCGGGCTATGAACACTTCGGCCTCCAGGCCCGGTTCATAAATGAATCCATAGCCCCGGCGGACATCAAACCGCCTCACCTGCCCCTCATACAGCGGGCCCTGGACACGAAAAGTTGCCGGAGGGAGGTTCTCTTTTTCCCGGATCGCACGGGCCACCAACTCCGCCTTCTTTCTTTCTCTCTCCTCGATTTCCAGGCCCAACGGTACCGGCTCCCTGTCCCAGTACGGCGCTGCTGCGAGCTCCGGCGCACGGGTCGGGCCCCGCGAGACCTCTCGGACGCTGCCCACTACTGTTGATCTGGGCGGCAGGTCCCGCGGTGACTTGGCCTTGGACGCCACATTGCAGCGGCAACCCGGCGCAACCTCAGCCGAGGTGTGGGGGATGGGCACAGGGGCTTTCCTCTGCTGGGCCTTCGGCACAGAGCGGCCTATCGGCTCCGGGTCGGGGGGTTTCTCGGGGGACGCCTCCGGTTCAGGCTTCGGGGCTTTCCACGGCAGCACCTCCGGTTGACTACGGGCTCCGGCTACAGGTCGGCCCACCGGGGCGGGCATGCTGGGTATCGCTACCGGTTGCGGTGGTAGCGGGCCTAGTGGCGGGGTCACGGCTTCCGGGACGGGTGGCGAGAGAGGTAGCAGGGCGAGAGAGTTTAGACTGGGTCCCGCAGCCGCGATGACCGGCCCTTCAAGGGCATCGGGGCGTGGGTCACTCATCCTCCCTTCCGCAGCTTCCTCCTCGCGTCTCCGCACGGTCGCTATGACATCCGCCATGTCGGTCTTCCACTCCTCCATGAGGAGCTGCATTTTGACCTGCAGCCTCTGGTAGAGCTGCGCGGTCCGGATTTCCACCCACGCCGCGGTTCCAGGCGCGGGGGCTACGGTGCTTCGGGACGGCATCCACATGTTGCTGGCGGCTTCTCCCAGGAACAAGATCGCTGCAGAGTCCTGGCGTCCCCGCTTTTATAGCCGCGGCTACATGCGACCAGTCGCCATTTCGTCCCCCTTAGCCTCTTTCCGGCCCCTCCTCTATCGGGGCGGGGTTTTGGCCTTCGCGCCTCTACTACTTGAGAAGACGCTCGAGAGGGAACTTTTCGCGCCAAAGATGGCGGCTTCTGAAATTTTTCGGCCGGACACCTCCGGCGGTAACAAGGCGCACCTCTACCCAACGGCAGAGCGGTAAGATCCTGTTCGTGATGCCACGTTGTCGCGGGCGGAGGAGGGGACGCCGCGCTCTCCCACTGCTCGGGTCCGGCTGCCGCTGCTACTGCGGCCTCTGCTGCTCGGTGGCTCGAGCGATGGGCCGGATCCCGGGGACTCGAGCGGCGCTCCTCACCCGTGAGTGAAAAGGGGATTGGTTTTGGGGATTTATTGTCCGTGACGCCACCCACGGTTGTGGTGATTGTGTGGACACCACCGCTGCTCTGTATAGGGATCCCGGGAGCGGTGACAGGGAGCAGCTTTGTTGTTATTCCTCCCCTCCGTGGGTAGGGCGTTGGTTGTCCCGGGGCCCGGTGATGGAGTAGGGATGGATGGCAGGCCAGGTGTGGGGCCTGGTGAGGTGCAGGGTCGCGGGGGCAGCGCTGTGCCGCACGGCACGGTGGTACTCACTCAGCCTGAGACGTGGACACAGTTCTCGGTAAAACACACGGCTGGAAAGACGGTTCCCACGGACGGCTGCTGTTGCTTTTCCCCGGTAGTTGGCGGTGACGGTCTCTGTCCCTGCACCTAGTGTAATGTTGGTAGTGATGGGTTCCCACCGGTAACCCGCTCCCCGACTTGGATATGGGCCGGAGGAGCCCCTCTGTGCCCGCAGGCGCTGGCCCTGAGAAACTGGTGCCTTGGCGGTTGCGGTGTCTCTCTCCTATGGTTGGACTGTTGCCTTCAATCGGGACTTAGTTTTTGGGAGACCCGGAGGTCCCCTTCACTGATGGATTTGGCAAATTCACGGCGACTCCTAGCCTTACCGGGATCCGAAAGGCCCCTGCCAATGGTGCTGGCTTCTCCTTGTATGCTGGTCCGGTACCGCCGGGCCACCACCCGTCCACGGTACTTTCGGCAACCTCCGATCAGCCTCTCCTGCAATCGGTCACCACCGTCTGCTAACCTTGCTGTCTCAGTCCGGAGCACACACCCGGACCAACTTCAGGCTTTCCAAACTGTCACTTTCTCCTTCACTTCAACTCCTCTCACTTGCTCCTCTACCACTTCCCTCTCGCTTCAAATTCTATCTCCCTTCAACTGCCTTGTTTTCCAGCCTCCAGGACTGTGAACTCCTCGGTGGGCGGAGCCAACCGCCTGGCCCACCCCCTGGTGTGGACATCAGCCCCTGGAGGAAGGCAACAAGGGTTTCTGGTTTAGCTTTGGTGTACCTATCCGGGGTGTAGGGTGTGGTGGTGTCATTACCTGTCACCCCTGGCTTGCCCAGGGCGTCACATAAAGTCAGTGGAGAGAATATTAAAGAAATTGCTGTTAAGCTTCCAGGATTCAGTTATTCTAAGATGTCTTAACTGGTTGTCAGATCTACAGCAGTGCTGGTGACATACCAATAGCATTTGGACTTTGAAAGTTATCTATAAATATCGTGCAATGCAACATAGGAGCAGTTCTTAGTAAATTTATACAGTGACAATTATATATACACAGTATGGCACAGAAAATAAAAGGGAGTAAATAAAGATTTACAAAAAAATATGTCTAGCTCCAGAATTCCGCAAGCCGGGAAAAATGCAAATACTACTCAAGCAAGCGCAGCAGCTGGAGCAATTCCAAAAGGCATTTCAAACATCCCTTTAACTCAGCCTCAACAGCAGAAAAGAAAAGACTGGGAAGATAAAAGGGATACGGATTGGGAAACTCCTGCGCTTTTATCAGACTTGGGCTCTGACAAAATCTCTTTAACTCCAAAAAATAGCCCTTTTAGACAAAAAGCAAAGCTAGATGAAGATGTTGACCCCTCTTATTCAGGCTTTAAAGATTCTACGTCTATTAAAGACACCTTACCAAGTTCAGCTGAAAAAAGTTATATGAAGGATTTATTTAAAGAATTCCGCGAGCTAATAAGTTCTGACATGGATGAGAAATTTAACCAAATGAAGTCCTCAATTGATACATTCACATCTAGAATTGAAAAGACTGAAGCAGAAGTGGCTGACCTATCAATCACAAGAAGAGATGGGCGAACCGGTCGCGGTTCGGCTCGAGTTCGGTTCGCCGAGCGGGTTCGGCGAACCACTCGAACCGCATAGGAAACAATGGGAGGCAATCACAAACACATAAAAACACCTAGAAAACACCCTCAAAGGTGTCCAAAAGGTGACAAACAACTCACAACACAACACAAACACATGGGAAAGTGACAAGGACATATACTCGTGCGAAAACTAAAGAGCTGGACAAGGAAAAAGAGGAGGAGACACAGATATAGGCATGGCACGCCCTTCTAAAATCATGTAAAACACCGCAAGGTGACTCCAAGCGGAGTCTCCCCTTTTTCCAAACATTGGGCCACACACACACCCACCCCTTCAGTGGCAGCACTTGTGCCCCAGTTGTACACTTCACAGGTAGATTTGCATCAAGCACATTCAAAAATACGCCATACTTAACCGTCCCAAGGATGACAATGGGGTAGGTAGCAAAGTCTTTCCTGATCACAGCTCTGTGCATCTTGGATCATTTTTAAAAACAATGTAAGCAAGGGTTACTCCAAGCGGAGTCTCCCTTTTTTCCAAAAATTGGGCCCCACACACACCCACCCCTTCAGTGGCAGCACTTGTGCCCCAGTTGTACACTTCACAGCTAGATTTGCATCAAGCACATTCAAAAATACGCCATACTTAACCGTCTCCAGGATGACACCGGGGTAGGTAGCAAAGTCTTTCCTGATCCCAGCGCTGTGCATCTTGGATCATTTTTAAAAACACAGCAAGGGTTACTCAAAGAAGAGTCTCCCTTTTTTCCAAAAATTGGGCCACACAGACACCCCATCAGTGGCAGCACTTGTGCCCTAGTTGTACACTTCACAGCTAGATTTGCATCAAGCACATTAAAAATACACAAGCATTTACTCTCCCCAGGATGACACAGGGGTAGTAAATTCCTTGTGGATCCATGACTTGTTCATTTTGATGAACGTTAGTCTGTCCACATTGTCACTGGACAGACGCGTGCGCTTATCTGTCAGCACACACCCAGCAGCACTGAAGACACGTTCAGAGACAACGCTGGCAGCTGGACACGACAAAATCTCCAAGGTGTAAGTGGAGAGCTCTGGTCATTTTTCAAGATTTGAGGCCCAAAATGAGCAAGACTCCATTTGCAAAGTAATGGCATCGATGTTCATTTGGAGATACTTCTGTATCATCCTCTCCAGCCGTTGACTATGTGTCAGACTTGTTGTCTCTGGTGGCCTTGCAAAGGAGGGTCTAAAAAAATTATGAAAAGATTCAATAAAATTGCTGTTACCGGCACCACATACGGTGCTACTGGTACGGGTAGAATGTTGAAGATGACGAGACCGTCCCATGTTTGTCAAGTTACAACTGGGAGATTCACTCCCTGCACCTGCACGGTTGTTTGGTGGAAAAGCCGAGCTAAGATCGAGTAACAGCTTCTGCTGATACTCCTGCATACGTGCATCCCTTTCTATGGCTGGAATTATGTCACAAAATTTGGACTTGTACCGGGGATCTAATAGTGTGGCAAGCCAGTAGTCATCATCACTTCTAATTTTGACAATACGAGGGTCATGTTGGAGGTAGTGCAGCAAGAAGGCACTCATGTGTCTTGCGCAGCCATGCGGACCAAGTCCACGCTGTGTTTGTGGCATAGAGGTGCTAACCGTTCTTTCTTCCTCTGACATCTCGCCCCAACCTCTTTCAACTGAAATTTGGCCAAGGTCTCCCTCATCCGCTGAGTCTTACATGTCCATGGACAGTTCGTCCTCCATTTCTTCATGTTCTCCCGCACCTTCCTCAACATTTCGCCTGCTACCATGCGCTCTTGTTGATCCCTGTCCCCCATGGTCCCATGCCTGCCGCGTTGGTGATGATGAACGTCTGGACCTTGGTGATGTTGTTGTGTCTTGTGCATATGAATCCTCCTGTAGTTCCTCCCCTTCCTGTTGTCCCACCCCCTGACTCCGAATAGTGTTTAGCGTGTGCTCCAGCATGTAAATGACTGGAATTGTCATGCTGATAATGGCATTGTCAGCGCTAAACATATTCGCCCCATGTCGAAACTGTGCAGAAGGGTACATAGGTCCTTGATCTGAGGCCACTCCATCAGGGTGATCCTCTGCATCTCGTTGGCCCAGGCTATACGTCATGACGTATTGCACCAGGGCTCGGCGGTGCTGCCATAGTCGCTGTAACATGTGGAGAGTCGAATTCCAGCGTGTCGCCACATCGCATTTCAGGCGATGAACCGGCAGGCCGAAAGACTTCTGGAGCGATACAAGTCGCTCAGCAGCGGTGGTTGAACGGCGGAAGTGAGCAGACAGTTTTCTTGCCCTGTTCAGAAGGCCATCTAGGCCGGGAAAGTGTGTTAAAAATTGCTGGACAACAAGGTTCAACACGTGAGCCATACAATGCACGTGTGTCACCTTCCCCAGGCGAAGGGCCGCACCCAGGTTTGCAGCATTGTCGCACACGGCCTTACCAGGCTGCAGGTTGAGTGGAGACAACCATTTATTAAACTCAGTCTCCAGAGTTGCCCACAACTCAGCCGCTGTGTGACTCCTATTTCCAAGACATGTCAAGCTAAAGACTGCCTGATGCCGTTGCGCTCTGCTGCCAGCATAGTAATGAGGGGTGCGTGATTCCTTCTGCGCAGTGAGAACGCTGGTGGCCTGACCAGGCAGGCTTGGGGCGGAGGTGGAGGACCCAGATGAGGTGGAGGAGGCAGAAGCAGTGGCGGAACTTGGACAGACAGAGGATTGACACACAAGTCGTGGGGACGGCAAGACTTGTGCAGCAGACCCTTCACCATCTATCACCATAGTTACCCAGTGCCAAGTCAGCGACATGTAACATCCCTGTCCATGCTTATTGGTCCAAGTATCGGTGGTGAAATGCACCCGTTGACACACAGAGTTTCTCAAGGAAGCGGTGATGTTGTGTGCGACATGCTGGTGTAGCGCGGGCACACCTTTCTTAGAGAAGTAGTGGCGACTGGGCATCTGGTACTGGGGCACAGCGACAGACATAAGGTCTCTAAAATGCTGTGTGTCCACCAGGTGGAAAGGCAGCATTTCGGTAGCCAAGAGCTTACAGAGGGATAAAGTCAACCTCTTAGCTTTGTCATGGGTCACAGGAAATGGCCTTTTATTTGTCCACATCTGAGGGACAGAGATCTGGCTGCTGTGTGTAGACGGTGTTGAGTAGGGTGTCCCTGGAAAAATGCAGGTTTGTGAGGAAAGTGCAGGCGTAGACATGATGTTGCCTTCATCCAACGTTGGTGCTATCGATGTCTGAGAGAGCTGTACACACGCACTTGTTTCCCCTTCCAAACCAACTGACGACCTACCAAGCAAACTGCCTGTTGCGGTTACAGTGGTGGAAGTTGTGCGTGGAAAACCAGGTGTGACAGCTGTCCCCACAGTCCTAGAAGATGAAGAGTGCGCGGATGCACTGGAAGGGGCAGGCGGTGGATGGTCCGCTCCGCTAGGCCGCATTGCAGCACGGTGAGCTTCTGACTGGGACATATGATATTTATTCATGTGACGATTCATGGAAGAAGTTGTCAAACTGCTGAGTAGAGTTGAGCGCGGTTCGTGGTTCGTGGTTCTCCAGTTCGCGGCTCGAGTGATTTTTGGGCTGTTCGAGATCGAACTAGAACTCGAGCTTTTTGCTAAAAGCTCGATAGTTCTAGATACGTTCGAGAACGGTTCTAGCAGCAAAAAGCAGGGCTTTTTACAGCTACAGTGAGCAGGAGCCATCGCTGGCAGCCTGCCACAAGCTGGTAAACAAGATAAACATCGGGTATCCAAGCAAAGCGCTTTGGTTAGTAACCCGATGTTTATCTTAGTTACGTGCAGGAAGCCCACACTTTCCCGCTCAGCTCGCTCCACCCCCTCCTGCCCGCGGCATGTACACATACATACACAAACACACACACACACACACATCCACCCCCCGTCCCCCCCCCCCGCCCGCCCGCCCGCCCGCTCGCTCGGCTTACCTGCGGTGATGAAGTCCCGCCATCCCGACCTCAGCGCTGTCACTGTCCTCCATGGCCGCCGCTTGTCACATCACCTATCGCTTCCGACCCGAGACTGACACTGGCGGTGACGTCACGGACCTCTCGCGATACTTGATGTGAAGGCGCCGGTCATTGACCTCAGTGACAGGGGCTGTCAGTGTGCTGGAGATCAGCGCAGGTAATGTACCTCACTGACAGCAGCACTTGTCACCCCCCTGCAGTGACCTGGGCTGACCCATTGATGTTAGCTCAGGTCACTGCACTGCTCTCCCAGCCAATGGGGAACATCCTGCTCTTCATTGACTGGGACAGTGTGCATCGTCATGGCAACCCCTTGGATTACACCAGACCTGGATTTGTTTTTCATTCTAATAAATTGGTTAAAGAGGGAATGTTTTGGGGAGTGTTTTTTCAAATAAAAATGTGTTTGTCGTGTATTTTTTTTTTATTACTGACTGGGTTGGTGATGTCGGGTATCTGATAGACGCCTGACCTCACCAACCCCAGGGCTTGATGCCAGGTGACATTACACATCTGGTATTAACCCCAAATATTACCCCGTTTGCCACCGCACCAGGGCGCGGGATGAGCTGGGGCGAAGCACCAGGATTGGCGCATCTAATGGATGCGCCACTTCTGGGGCGGCTGCGGCCTGCTATTTTTAGGCTGGGGAGATTCCAATAACCATGGACCTCCCTAGTCTGAGAATATCAGGCCCCAGCTGTCTGCTTTACCTTGGCTGGTGATCCAATTTTGGGGGACCCCTACGTGTTTTTTTTTTTAATTATTTATTTAATTTAAAATAACAGCGTGGGGTGCCCTCAGTTTTGGATTACCAGCCAAGGTGAGGTTGCCAGCTGTGGTCTGCAGGCTGCAGCCGTCTGCTTTACCCTAGCTGGCTACAAAACTAGGGGGAACCCTATGTCATTTTTTTGGCTAAATACAAAGCTAAGCACCCCTTAGTGCCACATGAAAGGTACCAAAGGGTGTTCCACTTTTTCTCCATTTTTTTCTCCACTTTCTCTCCACTTTTTCTCCACTTTTTCTCCATTTTTTTCTCCACTTATTCTCCACTTTTTCTCCTCTTATTCTCCACTTTTTCTCCACTTTTTCTCCACTTTTTCTCCTCTTATTCTCCACTTTTTCTCCACTTTTTCTCCACTTTTTCTCCATTTTTTTCTCCACTTTCTCCACTTTTTCTCCACTTTTTTCTCCACTTTTTCTCCTCTTATGCTCCACTTTTTCTCCTCTTAATCTCCACTTTTTCTCCACTTTTTCTCCACTTTTTCTCCACTTTTTTCTCCACTTTTTCTCCTCTTATGCTCCACTTTTTCTCCACTTTTTCTCCACTTTTTCTCCACTTTTTCTCCACTTTTTCTCCTCTTAATCTCCACTTTTTCTCCTCTTATGCTCCACTTTTTCTCCACTTTTTCTCCACTTTTTCTCCACGTTTTCTCCACTTTTTTCTCCACTTTTTCTCCTCTTATGCTCCACTTTTTCTCCACTTTTTCTCCACTTTTTCTCCACTTTTTCTCCACGTTTTCTCCACTTTTTTCTCCACTTTTTCTCCTCTTATGCTCCACTTTTTCTCCACTTTTTCTCCACTTTTTCTCCTCTTAATCTCCACTTTTTCTCCACTTTTTCTCCACTTTTTCTCCACTTTTTCTCCACTTTTTCTCCACTTTTTTCTCCACTTTTTCTCCACTTTTTCTCCTCTTATGCTCCACTTTTTCTCCACTTTTTCTCCACTTTTTCTCTACTTTTTCTCCTCTTATGCTCCACTTTTTCTCCACTTTTTCTCCACTTTTTCTCCTCTTATGCTCCACTTTTTCTCCACTTTTTCTCCACTTTTTTCTCCACTTTTTCTCCTCTTATGCTCCACTTTTTCTCCACTTTTTCTCCACTTTTTCTCCACTTTTTCTCCTCTTATGCTCCACTTTTTCTCCACTTTTTCTCCACTTTTTCTCCATTTTTTTCTCCACTTATTCTCCACTTTTTCTCCTCTTATTCTCCACTTTTTCTCCACTTTTTCTCCACTTTTTCTCCACTTTTTCTCCTCTTATTCTCCACTTTTTCTCCACTTTTTCTCCACTTTTTCTCCATTTTTTTCTCCACTTTCTCCACTTTTTCTCCACTTTTTTCTCCACTTTTTCTCCACTTTTTCTCCACTTTTTCTCCTCTTATTCTCCACTTTTTCTCCACTTTTTCTCCACTTTTTCTCCATTTTTTTCTCCACTTTCTCCACTTTTTCTCCACTTTTTTCTCCACTTTTTCTCCTCTTATGCTCCACTTTTTCTCCTCTTAATCTCCACTTTTTCTCCACTTTTTCTCCACTTTTTCTCCACTTTTTTCTCCACTTTTTCTCCTCTTATGCTCCACTTTTTCTCCACTTTTTCTCCACTTTTTCTCCACTTTTTCTCCACTTTTTCTCCTCTTAATCTCCACTTTTTCTCCTCTTATGCTCCACTTTTTCTCCACTTTTTCTCCACTTTTTCTCCACGTTTTCTCCACTTTTTTCTCCACTTTTTCTCCTCTTATGCTCCACTTTTTCTCCACTTTTTCTCCACGTTTTCTCCACGTTTTCTCCACTTTTTTCTCCACTTTTTCTCCTCTTATGCTCCACTTTTTCTCCACTTTTTCTCCACTTTTTCTCCTCTTAATCTCCACTTTTTCTCCACTTTTTCTCCACTTTTTCTCCACTTTTTTCTCCACTTTTTTCTCCACTTTTTCTCCTCTTATGCTCCACTTTTTCTCCACTTTTTCTCCACTTTTTCTCCACTTTTTCTCCACTTTTTCTCCACTTTTTCTCCTCTTATGCTCCACTTTTTCTCCACTTTTTCTCCACTTTTTCTCCTCTTATGCTCCACTTTTTCTCCACTTTTTCTCCACTTTTTTCTCCACTTTTTCTCCTCTTATGCTCCACTTTTTCTCCACTTTTTCTCCACTTTTTCTCCACTTTTTCTCCTCTTATGCTCCACTTTTTCTCCACTTTTTCTCCTCTTATGCTCCACTTTTTCTCCACTTTTTCTCCACTTTTTTCTCCACTTTTTCTCCTCTTATGCTCCACTTTTTCTCCACTTTTTCTCCACTTTTTCTCCACTTTTTCTCCTCTTATGCTCCACTTTTTCTCCACTTTTTCTCCACTTTTTCTCCATTTTTTTCTCCACTTATTCTCCACTTTTTCTCCTCTTATTCTCCACTTTTTCTCCACTTTTTCTCCACTTTTTCTCCTCTTATTCTCCACTTTTTCTCCACTTTTTCTCCACTTTTTCTCCATTTTTTTCTCCACTTTCTCCACTTTTTCTCCACTTTTTTCTCCACTTTTTCTCCTCTTATGCTCCACTTTTTCTCCTCTTAATCTCCACTTTTTCTCCACTTTTTCTCCACTTTTTCTCCACTTTTTTCTCCACTTTTTCTCCTCTTATGCTCCACTTTTTCTCCACTTTTTCTCCACTTTTTCTCCACTTTTTCTCCTCTTAATCTCCACTTTTTCTCCTCTTATGCTCCACTTTTTCTCCACTTTTTCTCCACTTTTTCTCCACTTTTTTCTCCACTTTTTCTCCACTTTTTCTCCTCTTATGCTCCACTTTTTCTCCACTTTTTCTCCACTTTTTCTCCTCTTAATCTCCACTTTTTCTCCACTTTTTCTCCACTTTTTCTCCACTTTTTTCTCCACTTTTTCTCCACTTTTTCTCCTCTTATGCTCCACTTTTTCTCCACTTTTTCTCCACTTTTTCTCCACTTTTTCTCCTCTTATGCTCCACTTTTTCTCCACTTTTTCTCCACTTTTTCTCCACTTTTTCTCCTCTTATGCTCCACTTTTTTCTCCACTTTTTCTCCTCTTATGCTCCACTTTTTCTCCTCTTAATCTCCACTTTTTCTCCACTTTTTCTCCACTTTTTCTCCACTTTTTCTCCACTTTTTTCTCCACTTTTTCTCCTCTTATGCTCCACTTTTTCTCCACTTTTTCTCCACTTTTTCTCCACTTTTTCTCCACTTTTTCTCCTCTTAATCTCCACTTTTTCTCCTCTTATGCTCCACTTTTTCTCCACTTTTTCTCCACTTTTTCTCCACGTTTTCTCCACTTTTTTCTCCACTTTTTCTCCTCTTATGCTCCACTTTTTCTCCACTTTTTCTCCACTTTTTCTCCACGTTTTCTCCACTTTTTTCTCCACTTTTTCTCCTCTTATGCTCCACTTTTTCTCCACTTTTTCTCCACTTTTTCTCCACTTTTTCTCCTCTTATGCTCCACTTTTTCTCCACTTTTTCTCCACTTTTTTCTCCACTTTTTCTCCTCTTATGCTCCACTTTTTCTCCACTTTTTCTCCACTTTTTCTCCACTTTTTCTCCACTTTTTCTCCACTTTTTCTCCTCTTATGCTCCACTTTTTCTCCACTTTTTCTCCACTTTTTCTCCTCTTATGCTCCACTTTTTCTCCACTTTTTCTCCACTTTTTTCTCCACTTTTTCTCCTCTTATGCTCCACTTTTTCTCCACTTTTTCTCCACTTTTTCTCCACTTTTTCTCCTCTTATGCTCCACTTTTTCTCCACTTTTTCTCCTCTTATGCTCCACTTTTTCTCCACGTTTTCTCCACTTTTTTCTCCACTTTTTCTCCTCTTATGCTCCACTTTTTCTCCACTTTTTCTCCACTTTTTCTCCACTTTTTCTCCACTTTTTTCTCCACTTTTTCTCCACTTTTTCTCCTCTTATGCTCCACTTTTTCTCCACTTTTTCTCCACTTTTTCTCCACTTTTTCTCCTCTTATGCTCCACTTTTTCTCCACTTTTTCTCCACTTTTTCTCCTCTTATGCTCCACTTTTTCTCCACTTTTTCTCCACGTTTTCTCCACGTTTTCTCCACTTTTTTCTCCACTTTTTCTCCTCTTATGCTCCACTTTTTCTCCACTTTTTCTCCACTTTTTCTCCTCTTAATCTCCACTTTTTCTCCACTTTTTCTCCACTTTTTCTCCACTTTTTCTCCACTTTTTTCTCCACTTTTTCTCCACTTTTTCTCCTCTTATGCTCCACTTTTTCTCCACTTTTTCTCCACTTTTTCTCCTCTTAATCTCCACTTTTTCTCCACTTTTTCTCCACTTTTTCTCCACTTTTTCTCCACTTTTTTCTCCACTTTTTCTCCACTTTTTCTCCTCTTATGCTCCACTTTTTCTCCACTTTTTCTCCACTTTTTCTCCACTTTTTTCTCCACTTTTTCTCCACTTTTTCTCCTCTTATGTTCCACTTATTCTCCACTTTTTCTCCACTTTTTCTCTACTTTTTCTATGGTCGGTCTACCCATTAGCTCTGCCATGCATAGTGTAGCTCTACACCTACTGCACATGTTACTTTATGATTGACATCTCTTTCGTACCAGAGCTGTCTAAGTCTACTCTGACCCCATATTTGTCATTACTATATTGTCCTTGTACTGTATTATGACATTTGTATCATGTGTTTCATTTTTTGCTGTGTTGCAATTTTTTTGCTGCATGCCAATTGTACCTCTACATTGTTCGAGTTTATGTTATTGTTCTCTCACTCTTATGTGATACTGATTATTGTCATTTTTCATGATTACATGCAGATAAGTCCAATCTGACGAAGGCTCAGGCCGAAACGTCATTTGTAACTTGTTTTGGACAAAAACATATATGCTTATGAAAAAAAAAATTTCTTAATACGGACCAATAAAGAGTGATTTTGCATTACTATCCGTTGTGACTTACTGACTTAGTCTGGGAGATTTAGAGTGCCGAGGTTACTCACTAATTTTATCTATTATTACCTCTGAGCACCTATATACCAGTGAGCAGAGCTTCCTCTACAGTAGTTCTCCTGATTAGGCATGCCCTTACCTCATGAGCAGGGCATTGCAGCTTTGGTAGCAACCATTACGACATGGACTCTGCTGCTGTGGACCCGGGGAGAGTGAGTGCAGATTCATTGCACCCACACTCCTCACATGAAGGGTCCGCACTCCTAGAAAATGGGGGATACGTTCCCTGAGTGTCTCCCCCCCATATTCTAGACGGTCCAGAGTCGTCGTGGGACCCCTTTATTTTTTTTCTTACAATAAATTGGTGAAAGAGGAAATGTTTTGGGGACTGTTTTTTCAAATAAATTTCTTTTGTCGATTTTTTGTTTTTGTTAGTACTGACAGTTTATGATGTTGGGTATCTAATAGACGCCATGACATCACAAACTGCTGGGCTTGATCTCAGGTGACTTTACAGCTAGTATCAACCCGATTTATTACCCCGTTTGCCACTGCACCAGGGCACGGGATGAGCTGGGGTGAAGCGCCAGGATTGGCGCATCTAGTGGATGCGCCACGTCTGGGGTGCCTGCGGCCTGCTATTTTTAGGCTGTGAAGGCCCAATAACTATGGACCTTCCCACCCTGAGAATACCAGACCACAGCTGTCCGCTTTACCTTGGCTGGTGATCCAATTTGGGGGGTCCCCTACTTTTATTGTGTAATTATTAATATTTATAAAATAATTATAAAAAAGAGCCTGAGGGGACCTCCACATTGGATCCCCAACCACGGTAAAGCTGCCAGCTGTGGTTTTCAGGCTACAGCCGTCTGCTTTACCCTAGCTGGCTATCAAAAATGGGGGGACCCAACGTAATTTTTTTTTTTTAACTATTTTTTAAATAGAAAAAATTAATGGGCTTCCCTGTATTTTGATTGCCAACCAAGGTAACGGCAGGCAGATGGGGGTGGCAACCCATAGCTGTCTGCTTTATCTGCGCTGAGAATCAAAAATACCGCGGAGCGCTACGTCATTTTTTTAAAGATTTATTTTTACAGCACTGTGATGTCCAGCAATCAAAATACAGGGAAGCCCATTTTATTTTTAGTTATTTAAATAAATAATTAAAAAAAATATATGTTAGCTCCCACTGCATTTTTTGTATTGCTAGCTAAGGGTAATCCAAGCAGCTACTGGCTGCTAACCCCCACTGCTTGGTGTTACCTTCACTGGCAATGGAAAATCCAGGGAAGCATTTTTTTTTTTTTTTGCCAAAAAGCTACAAAAAAAGGACGTGAGCTTCGCCATATTTTTGTATGCTAGCCAGGTATAGCAGGCAGGTGCTGGAAGAGTTGGATACAGCGCCAGAAGATGGCGCTTCTATGAAAATGCCATTTTCTGAGGTGGCTGCAGACTGCAATTCGCAGCAGTGGGGCCCAGAAAGCTCAGGCCAACCGGTGGTGCGGATTCCAATCCCAGCTGCCTAGTTGTACCTGGCTGGACACAAAAATGGGGCAAAGCCTACGTCATTTGTTTTCTAATTATTTCATGAAATTCATGAAATAATAAAAAAAGGGCTTCCCTTTATTTTTGGTTCCCAGCCGGGTACAAATAGGCAACTGGGGGTTGGGGGCAGCCGTACCTGCCTGCTGTACCTGGCTAGCATACAAAAATATGGCGAAGCCACATAATTTTTTCAGGGGGCAAAAAACTTCTGCATACAGTCCTGGATGGAGTATGCTGAGCCTTGTAGTTCTGCAGCTGCTGTCTGTCTGTATGGAGAAGAGCAGACAGCAGCTGCAGAACTACAAGGCTCAGCATACTCCATCCAGGACTGTATGCAGAAGTTTTTTGCCCACCAAAAAAATGACGTGGGCTTCGCCATATTTTTGTATGCTAGCCAGGTACAGCTGGCAGCCACGGGCTGCCTCCAACCCCCAGTTGCCTATTTGTACCCGGCTGGGAACCAAAAATATAGGGAAGCCCGTTTTTTTTAATTATTTCACTTATTTCATGAAATAATTAAAAAACAAATGACGTGGGCTTCGCCCTATTTTTGTGTCCAGCCGGGTACAACTAGGCAGCTGGGGATTGGAATCCGCAGCACAGGTTAGCCCGAGGTTTGTGGGCGCCTCTGCTGCGGATTTCAGTCCGCAGCCGTCCCAGAAAATGGCGCTCTCATAGAAGCGCCATCATCTGGCGCTGTATCCAACTCTTCCAACAGCCCTGGAGCCGGGTGGCTTGTTGGGTAATCATGAGTTAATACTGGCTTTGTTTTACCAGCCAGTATTAAGCCAGAGATTCTTAATGTCAGGCACGTTTGACCCGGCCATTAAGAATCTCCAATAAAGGGTTAAAAAAAGACACCACACAGAGAAAAAATACTTTAATAGAAATAAATACACAGACACATTAGAGACTCCATCTTTATTACCCCTGTCAGCCCTCCACGATCCTGCTCTTCTGTCTTCTTTCTTTCTAGTGTAGTAGTAGTGACGATTGTAGTGAGGGGCATCACTTGGGGCTGGGGAACCTCCATCCTAACTACAATGCTCACTACAATCGGGAAGCAGCGTGCAGCCTTCACTCCGTGAGTGATCACTGCTGGCTGCTAGCGGTAACGCTGACAGACGCGTTACCATAGCAACGGTGCTCCCGGAGCTGCGGTTAGCGGTGACGTCACCGCTAACTGCGTTGCTATGGCAACGGTGATCTCCGTTAATGACCGGCTGTGTCAGCCGGTCCCTAACGGAACGGGGAGTCGACCGTGTGCTAGAGCATGTCGCCGGTACACGGCGATACACATATGTGCACCGTGTACCGGAGAGATGCACTCGCAGGTCCTACATGACGTGTCATAGTCATGTGACCAGTCTGTAGCCAATGAGATAATAGCCACGTGACTGGTCACATGGCTATTTTGACGTCACGATAGGTCCTGCTTCTCTGCTGGCAGTGCAGGTCACCGGGAGGATTCAGCGATCATCGGATGGAATAGCGGCAGGAGACAGAGTGCAGAAGGGATCGCGAGGACCGGTAAGTGTTATGGCAATGTTTATTAACTGTTTGTGTACATTTATAATGCATTTTTATGTGTTTGTGATTGCCTCCCATTATAGCCTATACGTTCGAGTTCGGTTCGTCGAACGTTCGACGAACCGAACTCGAACGGGACCCCCGTTCGGCGAACCGGCCTCGAGCCGAACCGGGACCGGTTCGCTCATCTCTACTGCTGAGGTTTTGCCCTCTACTATCAGAATCATGACAAATTTTACAGATCATATAATTTGGGCGATCTTTTGCTATGTCAAAAAAGGACCAGGCTAGGCAAGGCTTAGAGGCCATGCGACCTGCTGATCCACCCCGACTAGTGCTCAGAGGCACAGTGGTGGCTGAGGATGCAGTTGTAGACGTGCTACCAGTACTCCGACTCTGTCCAGGAAGGCACAAGGTAACTTCGTCATCAGTTTGCATCCTCCTCCACCGTCTCTGTTGACCTCCTCGAGGGCCTGACTGTGGGTTGACAGTAGGTGGGATCTAGAACTTCCTCATCAATTGTTGTGTTTGCACTCCCTTCACCCTCAGACCGAGCCTCTTCTTGCCCTGACCGAATATTTAAGTTGTCATCCCAATCTGGTATCTGCGTCTCATCGTCATCAGTATGTTCCTCATTGTCTATTACAACAGGTGTTTCAGTTTGTGAATAAGGGTCAACATTATGCTCAGAAAATTGGTCATCACGGCCTGAATCTGAGTCACAAAGGTTCTGGGCATCACTGCAGACCATTTCCTGGTCTGTACTCACTGTAGCTTGGGAGCAGACCTCTGATTTCTAGGCTATAGTGTGACTGAACAGCTCTGCAGACTCAGCCATCTCAGTTCCACCATACTGTGCAGGGCCGATGGAGAGTTCAGAGCTGGGAGAAAGCAAGTGTGATTGGGATGACAACTCAGAGGACTGGTGTTTTTTGGATGTGGTAGTTGAGGTGGAGGAGAGGGCACTTGTTGGACCACTTGAGATCCATTCAAGCATTTTCTTTTTTTGGCCATCATCTACCTTTGTTCCAGTTCTTCGAGTCCGTAAAAAAGGGAACACATCGGATTGTCCACGGTAAGTAGTAGACATCTTACTTTTGCTTGAAGATGGTCTATCTTCAGCAGATGTTAATGGAGCTTTGCCACCTTCCCTACGGACAAACCCTTTTTTTCCTTTTCCAACACGCCTCTTCCCCTTTCCACCAGCATCTGTAATTTTGCCACTCATTTTGATTGCGACAAGATTGTGCACTTAAAATGTGGTAGTAAAAATTGAGAGGTGGTGTAGATTGCAGCGGTGGTCTATCTTTATTAACAGCAGAATAAACAACAATAACTATCCCTGACAATGCAATTACGGCCCTTAAACTGGCAGCATAGTTTGCTAGTATAATGGCTTAGTAACAATGAGTTTGAGTGTGCAATGCAGTGGTGCTGCAAATAGGTTTGCACCAGTGGGACACTAATGGAAGTCCAACAGCCACTTTTAGGATGCCACTAAGTTTACTCAGTGTTTGCTAGTATAATGGCTTAGTAACAATGAGTTTGAGTGTACAAAGGGCAGGAGGGTACAGTGGCAGGGTTGTGGGTCTGGGTAGAGGAAAGGAAGCCTCCCTTTCTATCCCTCCTAATGGGGAAATGCAGCGATGAAATCCCTGACCTTAGCTACACAGACGCTGTCATCTTGTGTAGGTGTTAAAATCTGTTTTCACGGACCTGACTGTCACCTATGGCTCTGACCCTGCCGGTATTAGCCCTTACAAGGACTAATAGAAACTTCTATCCCTATTCTGTATAGCGCTGTGTATAGAGCGTACACAGCAGTATCGGAGACAGGAGCTACGCCAGTGGTGACTGACACCAAGACGCAGAAGGCAGATAATGGTGTGTTGGAGGAAAATGTCCGTTTTTATAATACATGGACATGTGACATGGACATCCTATCACACATGCCGTTGCTTCTCTGGCTAAAAGTCCACTTAGCTGTGTGTGTGTCTGGGATTGGCTGACATGCTGGCCCGCCCCACTACACGCGCGCGCTTAGGGAAGGAAGACAAGGAAAAAAAAAAAAAATGGCGATCGCCATTATCCAAACAGCAGTGATCTGAATACGCTGTTCCCGCACACTATACGCTGAAATTTCATAATAGTGTGAGTCACAGAGTGACTTACACCATTACAGCGGAAAGCCAGCTAGTAATTAGCTTGTCGTTTGGCTGCTAGAACCGTTCTCGAACGTATCTAGAACTATCGAGCTTTAGCAAAAAGCTCGAGTTCTAGTTCGAACTAGAACAGCCCCCAAAATCACTCGAGCCGCGAACTGGAGAACCTCGAACCGCGAACCGCGCTCAACTCTAATCACAACAAAGAAAATATCTAAAGTACAGTCAGCAATGAAGGAGGAAATTTCTTATCTCAAAACTAAAGTGGCAAATTTAGAAGATAGAAATCGACGCAACAATTGCAAAATTAGGGGTGTTTCAGGAAATGTTAATAACGAAGAGTTATTCTCATATATTAAAACCATGACGAAGAGTATTTTTCCAGAAGCTACTGAAATGGATCTCTCTATTGACAGAGCCCATAGATGGCCACGTCCTAAACATCTTTCAAGCGACATTCCACGAGATGTCATTCTAAGATTTCATTTCTTTCAAACAAAAGAAAAAAATTTCATATATCTCAAAAGCCACAAGAATCTACCACAGCCGTTTGATAACCTGAAGATCTTTGCAGACTAATCTAAAGAGACACTACTTCAAAGGAAAGCTTATAACCCAAACTCTTCACCAAAGAAACATTCTTTACCGCTGGGGTTTTCCCACAAAATTACTGATGTCTTATCGAGGAAAGACGACAATTCCATTATTGTCCCCAGAAAATGGAATAAAAACATTGAAAGATTTGGGAATCGAAGTGACTTGAACTACTATTACCATTGGATTACAAATATGGTGGATCATAATAGCTATGGGTTCAATTTGGCTTGAAAGTTTGTGTTTGTTCTTTTTCCTACAAGAGGTTTCTTGGACAGATATTGCTGTAAGACTTTGCCCTAAAATGGAGTTGATCTGTATTAGGAAGACATCAAGATCCTCCCGAAGGAATACAGGACGGTTACTTGTCTGTTGTTTTTTAGTTATTTTGTTTTTTGGTTTAGTACTAGATAACCCGTTTTTTTCTTTACAGGTATATATGGATGGCCATGGACAGTTTTTATTTCAAACAATTGCTTTAAGTTATGGTAAAATACTTGGAATTTTGATGCTACGTTTTTGTTTATATAAATGACTTTAAACTGTATGTCATACAATGTCAGGGGTCTAAATAGTCCACAAAAACGTCACACGATTTGGAAACATATTAAAGACACTAATATTGACATTGTTGGTCTACAAGAGACGAAGTTCTCGTCTATTAATCCTCCAAATTTTAGTCATCAAAACTTCCCGCATAAATTTACAGCTTCTAATATAAAGAAAAAGGCAGGGGTTCTTATACTTATAAAAAACACAATTGGTTTCGAACTTATATCTGAAATAGGAGATAAAGATGGGAGATACTGTATTTTAATATGCAAAATTAATAACTCCATATTTACATTATGTAACATTTATGCCCCTATCGTTGGCCAAATTCAATTTGTGAACAAGATAATTCAGATAATCCGCGAAAATGAAAAAGGAAATCTAATTATGTTTGGAGACTTCAACCTGATTCCAAATGGAAATCTAGATTCCACATCTCATACTAGACATTTTAATCAGACTTTGGATCCATGGATAGAAAGAGAGGAATTGTATGATGTTTTCCGCTGTCTCAATACATCATCAAAAGAGTACACATGTTACTCTGATAGGTTTCACTCCTTCTCAAGAATTGATCTAGTTCTTGAACCGATTTCAACTTTAATGAAATTTAAATCAGTAGATATAGGCGACCGTTCTTGGTCGGATCATGCCCCAGTTATGTTTAAACTATATTTGGATTCTCCAATTCAAAGGGAAAGAATTTGGAGAGCAAATTCATATATAATTCATCATCATAAATACAAACAAGAATTAGAGACATCACTAATTAATTACTTCAAGGAGAACAATACGCAAGACGTTTCTCAGTACACCATCTGGAACGCGCATAAAGCGGTCATTAGGGGAAAATTAATAGAGATCAATAGTAGAGATAGGAAAATTAATATAGAAAATATAAAAAAAATTTCATCTAAAATAAAAGAAGTGGAACAAGCTCAGATTGAGAATGCTTCCGTAAGTAAAGACTCAGAAATATTACAGTTGAGAATAGACCTACGATCTCATTTAATCAGAGATTACGACAGGATGCTACAAAAAATAAAAACAAAGTTTTATCATTCCAATATTAAACCATCTAAATTCATGATGAGTAGAATTAAACAAAGGAAAGCCAAAACAAGAATTTCAGCAATTATCAATACAGATAACAAAACATGTAAACACCCAACTGAAATAGCGGACTCTTTTGCTGACTGTTATAGTAAGCTTTATAATTTAAATGAAGATACGAACACTGTTCAACCATCAGAAAGTATAATTAATGAATTTCTCTCTAAAATTTGTCTTCCGAAAGTCTCTGCAGATGACCTTGCCCTTTTAAATGCACCATATACCTTAAAGTGAGATAGTAGCAGTTATTCATAAATTAAAAAATGGAAAATCCCCTGGACCTGATGGTCTTAATAACGAGTATTATAAAGGATTTGCACATATATTGGCCACACAATTGACAGACTTGACAAATTTAATTACTAAAAATAGTTATATCCCAGAAGAAATGCTAAAAGCAACAATTGTTTTAATACCCAAAAATAAAGGAAACCCATTAGATATGACCAACTATAGGCCAATTTCCTTAATAAATTCGGACATCAAAATATATTCAAAGTTAATTGCCATTAGATTACAAAATATCATGCAAAAATTGGTTCATTCAGACCAAGTAGGTTTTATCACAAATAGGCAAGCCCCAGATGCTACAAGGAAAATTATCAACTTAATAAATCATATTGAGACTTCTCAAACGCCTTCTCTGCTTCTTACTCTTGACGCAGAGAAGGCGTTTGATAGGGTACATTGGGGGTACATGGCGGCAACACTAAGGAAATTTGGCTTTAAGGGTCACATTATAAACTCTATTTTGGCCCTGTACTCTCGGCCGTCGGCAAAAATATATATCAATAACTGCTTATCAAAAGATTTTTGGATAATCAATGGCACGAGACAAGGTTGTCCCTTGTCACCAATATTGTTTGCATTATTAATGGAGCCACTAGCGCAGACTATCAGAATAAATGACGAAATAAATGGTGTTTTCCTAAATTTAAAACAGTATAAGATAATGTTGTATGCTGATGATGTTATTTTATCAGTATCCCGTCCTTTTAATTCTCTGAGATCTGCTACCAAGGTACTGTGAGAGTTTACAGAAATCTCATACTATAAGGTTAACTATTCTAAGTCACACATATTAGGATTTAACATAGATCCCATGACACAAGAAGGTATTGAAACAGAATTTTCTTATACATGGGAAAAAACAAGTATCCAGTATTTAGGTATAATAATTACAGCTAAATTGAAAGACTTGATCCCTAGTAATTTAAATATGGTATTAGAGGATATTAAAAAAAAAAATGAACAGATATTGCTAAAACAGAAATATCATGGTTAGGGAAAATCATTACCTATAAAGCTATTGTTCTCCCAAAAATTTTGTATCTTTTCCGATGCATTCCAATCCTCATGAAAAAGCTAGAAATTTCAAAACTGCATACCCAACTATCTAGACATGTATGGAGAAACAACAGGCCAAGGTTATCTAAGGTGCTTTTGTTTAAACATAAGAAAAGAGGAGGAATTGGTTTGCCAAACATTTACGCCTATTATTTAGCAAATTTATTGAAACAGTCACAGAAATGTCTTTTGGATGATTCGGAATCTAGTTGGGTACGAATAGAAAAAAGAGTAAATAAAAACAGATCTATGAGAGCCACAATCTTAGCTCACCTTATAAATTCAAAAACTCCCTTACCTACATTTATAACAATAAAAGCTACAATCTCTGAATGGAAACAACTCAATAGGATTTTATGTAAAAATAAAAGTGAACTTGTAGACATCAGGACAATCTCAATTGAAGTATTTGAAGTATTGGTCCCTAGGCTAGATTTAACAACATGGAGGAAGTATAATATAAACAGTTTTCATGATATTTCATGTAATAACAGCTTATTACCTTTCCAGACAATTCGTCATAAATATAATCTCCCTTTAAATGAACTGGCAAATTGGACACTCCTTAACCAGTACTTAAATAAAAACAAAAAGTTAACCTTTTCACTACCAGTAGATTTGTTAGATATTTTATTTAACCCACAAAATAAGTTATATTGGAAAACTAGCAACATTTATGCCATTATTAATGAAGACCTCCAATTTGATAAAAGATCAAATATTCTGAACTGGGAGAAAGATCTTGGTCAGACGTTTCAATTGGAACAGTGGCAAAAATCATTGAATTTAACGTTATCCAACACTTCCTGCGCCACGTTGCAAGAAACTTACTTTAAGGTGCTTTCACGCTGGTATTTTACTCCTCAAAAGCTACACAAAATGTCCATATCTAACTCTCCTTTGTGCTGGAGAGAGTGTGGAGAAAATGGGTCAATTTTGCATATTTTTTGGAGTTGTCCAGCTTTAAAAAAGATGTGGGAAGATGTGTGTGATCTAATAAATAAAGTTACATCACAGAGTTTCATTCTCTCCCCCCAACTGGCACTATTGTTAATTGGTATAGAAGAGTTTAAAGACCCATGCAGACACATAATTTGCCATATTCTACTCGTGGTAAAACATCTTATTTCTTCAAAATGGAGACAGCACCTTCCATAATAGAGATTATTGAACAGATATCATCACATAATTCATACGAGTATAGTTTTGCATTGAAACAAAAGAACTTTTTGAGATACAAATTGAGATGGTCTTTATGGGCGAAAACATTTATGCCTAGTCTGCATATAACTTAGCCTCCTGACATGTAATGATTATTATTTCTCATGTATATTATTGTTTTTGTTGTTCCAAGTACGCTGGTGACAAAACGTTTGATGTTAATACTTTTGAATCATTGGCCATAAAGGCGACACTTAACTATTGGTTTTTCCTTTTTTCCTTTATGTCTATTCCTTTTTCCCTTCCCTAATTCCTCCCTTATTCCTTCTATTTCTTGTATTAAAATTTGTAACATGTTAATAAAAAGATGCAAACCAGCAGGACAACAGGACTTAAAGGGGTATTCCCTCTTCAAGAGCCTATCCCCAAAATATAGTAGGTGTAATAGTAATAATATTTCAGTAAATCATTTTATTAAGTTTAAGGCAAAGTGAACAAAGTATCGCTCATACCACATATAAAATGTAAATGTACATCGGTTAAAGTTAATTCAAACATGTGGATCAGGCAAATAGCACTGTATTGTGAATACTTTTACCAAGATAGGAATGGTAAAATAAGAAAAGAAAACAGAAAAAACAGAGAAAGCAAATCAATTCAGATTATAGCGTGTCATGGTAAGACTTCTCAAAACAGTCACTGTCATCTGCCATCAGGGATTCCATACGCTCCAATCTATTTATCTCCTCCAAAAATTCCCTCATAGAGGGGGTGGTAGTTGTCTTCCAATGTCTTGGAATAATCATATGAGCAGCGATGAGAAAAAAACGCAAGATACCTCTTTTGGTCACAGAGAGAGATCCAGGAATTAGGGACAGTAAGGCTATTTGAGGAGTGGGGATTACTAGAATACCCGACAGTTGAAAGTACACTTCAAAAATTGAATCCCAGAATGACCTTATCAAGGAGCAATCCCACCATATATGTTTCATAGTACCAATTTCGACTCCGCATCTCCAGCAGGTATCTGGTACTGTAGGGAAGATCTTATGCAGTACGTCAGGGCATCTGTACCAGCGTGTAAGAATTTTAAAATTTTTCTCCTGTGCACTACAAGAAATGGACATTTTATGAGAGAGTGTAAAGATTTTGAGATGATCTTGTTCCGACAACGTAATCTGGAGCTCTCTTTGCCAGGCCTCCAGATACGTTGGGGTCCCTTTATACTGGGCTGTACATAAGAGGTTGTAGATCAATGCGATGGCATGCTGCGGCACGGCTTTTAATGAAATTAGGGTCTCAAAGTGTGTAGGTTTGGATAATAGAGCGTTTCCCGGGAATTTCTTTTTTAGAAATGTGGTCAATTGAGTATATTCCAGCCAGGATAATCTCCTCTCCGGGCATGACTCCTGCAAAGCCCCAAAAGACGCCGTTCCAGATAATTTCCTAGCCACCTGTCCCAGTGTAGCTCCGTCTGCGGAGTCCCAACATAAGAAGGTAGATCTCTTCAACGCAGGGGGAAAGTCTAAATTATTAAAAAGTGGGCTCATACTCCCCGGTCTGTGGGATAAGTTTAATGTCTCCAGATGTCTGTCCCAGAAAAGCATGAGCGCCTGAGTCAGAGGTTGAAACCCCGAGACCGCCGGTCTCTGTTGAAGGGGGGCCCATAGAAGCTGTGCCAAAGGGAACGGGGAGAGATGGGACTCAACGCCCACCCATTGTTCATTGAGATCATTAAATCTCCAATCTAAGACCCTCGTGAGGAGGACACTCTGGTAATATTTTTCGAAGTCAGGTAAACCAGCGCCTCCCCTGGATTTGGGTCTCACCAGTGTGGCGTATCGAATCCGCGGTCTCCCCGTCCCCCAGACAAATCTGCTACACGCCCTCTGGAGCTGTCTAAAATGCTGTTTAGCAACTTTTACCGGGACTGTTTGGAATAAATAAAGAAAACTCGGGAGTATGTCCATCTTGAGGGCATTGATCCGGCCAAACCAGGAAAGTCGGCCCCGGTTATATCTATTAAGATCTGCAAGAGTTCTAGTAAGCAGTGGGGAGTAATTAGCCTTAAACAACTCATCCGGATTGGCCGAAACAAATATCCCAAGATACTTGATAGATTGGGTCTCCCACTTAAATGGGAAGGCGGATTTTAGTCTATTGACTTGTGTGGTAGGAAGAGTAATATTAAGGGCCTCTGTCTTTGAGTAGTTTACTTTGAAGTTAGAAACCATGCCAAAGCGTTGAAATTCCTGGATGAGAACTGGAAAGGTGATTTCCGGGTTTGTTAGATATAGAAGGAGGTCATCAGCGTATAAGGCAAGTTTATAATATTTCTGACCTATATCAAAGCCCTTTATATCGGGGGAGTTTCAAAGGGATATAGCCAAATGCTCCATGGCTATCACATATAGAAGGGGTCAAAGAGGGCACCCCTGTGTAGTGCCATTAGATATTTGCAGGGGAGAAGATAGAGTATTATTGGCTCGAACTCATGCCGAGGGCTTATGATACAGGGCAGAGATTCTCTCCAACATAGTTTGACCGATTCCCAGCTGTCTGAGGGATGAGTGTAGGAAGGTCCAGTTAAGACGATCGAATGCCTTCTCGGCATCCATCGATAGAAGGCAGGCTGGAGTACCTTGTCTGTACATGTGGGAGGTCAAAAGTAGAGTTTTAATAGTGTTATCGCGCACCTCTCCACCTCGGACAAACCCTGTTTGGTCAGTATGGATTGAGGCAGGCAACAGCGGGGACAACCGGTTAGCTATTAGTTTGGCGAAGATCTTGACATCTACCCCTATAAGATAGATAGGGCGGTAGTTGGAGCATAGCGATGGGTCCCTCCCAGGCTTGGGAATCACCGTTATGGTAGCCGCAAGAGTTTGCGCGGCAAAGGGGCAAGCTGAGGATATAGCATTAAAGGTCCTGGTCAGGAAGGGCGTCAGTTACAAGGCGAATTGCTTATAGAAATTGGCCAGGAAGCCATCCGGACCAGGACTCCTACCATTGGCTAGACCCCTAATAACCTTAGTGACCTCCTGTTCGCTAAAAGGGTCATCTAGCATGAGAGAGTCCACATGGTTCAGTGGGGGGAGATGGGTACCATCGACATACTCGTCCACTTTCACTTGGAAATTTGTTGGGGACATGTCCGCCACTGAGCCATCTAGGTTGTACAACCCGTCATAATAGTCTCGTAATACATCTGCAATTTCATGAGGTTTATATGCTGAATGGCCAGATGGTGATTTAATGGTGGGGATAAATGTAGAGGGCAGGCGAGGATTAAGAAACCTAGCCAGAGCTCTGCCTGGCTTGTTAAAGAATTCGTACATAAATCTCCTACCTCTGTCTCGGTGACGGGCAGACGCTGCATCCAAGAGGGACCCCAGATCTAGTCTAGCCTTGAGCAAGTCTGTTAAAATCTGAGGGTTATGGGTCCGTTTATGGGCCTGTTCTAGGTGTTGGATGGAAGTCAGTAATCTATCTATTTTGCAAGCTCTATCCCTCTTGAGTCTGGTTCCCTGTTGAATAAAAGTCCCCCGGATCATCCCCTTCAGGGCCTCCCATTGGAGCGGTAAGGGTGTTGGGTCATTGGCGTGAAATTCGAAGAAGTCCGTGATGGTCTTCCTGATAGCTGACTGACATATCTGATCTTTTAATAAGTGTGGGTTCAATGACCATACCCCCTCCCCAGGGCGCAAGTCTGTCAAGAGGAAAGAAAGTGACACCGAAGCATGATCGGACCACACCATAGGGTCTATAGTACAGGCCGGGTCATGTGAGAGTAGGTGGTGGCTAATGAAAAAAAGGTCTATTCTACTGTACATATCATGGACAGGAGAATAGAAAGTGTAGTCCTGTGTTTTAGAGTGTAGGGTATGCCAGATGTCAATAAGCCTCAAGTCCAGTAATTTACTCCTAAGACCCCGCAGTTTTACTGCAGGAACAGAGGACCTACCCGAGGAGGAGTCAACAGCTCGATCAAGAATAAGATTGAAATCTCCTCCAAGAATCAAGGAGCCTTCAGCGAAGTCAGAGAGGGTGTTCAGGTACTTTTGGCAAGTCCTGGTCGGGTCCTGGTTGGGGAGATAGAAATTGGCAATGGTAAATAATTTGGTACAGATCTTAAGTTTGATAAAAATAAATCGCCCCTCTGGGTCAGGCTTAATTGCTAAGACCTGGGCTGGGAGAGATTTATGTAGAGCGATGCTAACTCCCTTGGATTTTACAACTGAATTGGTACTATGAAACCAGGAATTATAATACCTATGCTTAAATGTGGGAGTGTGGTCCGTTTTAAAATGAGTATCCTGAAGCAATAGAATATGGATTCTTTTTTTATGCATGTTATAGAGGATCTTGGATCTCTTCTCTGGTACATTAAATCCTCTAACATTTAACGAGCATAGGTTGAGGTTCGCCATCTTAGAAGCCCTATCTTATGGGCACCCGAGAGAAGAGTAGGGAGATGGAGAGGGAGAAGAAAGAAACTGAGATTAAAGGAAAGAGAGGAGAGAAAGTAGTAGAACGGAAAAAGAAACCAAAATAATAAAGACTAGTATCAAAACCTGTCTTTACTTAGCCTCCTGAGTCCTAGCTCAGAAGGCAATTAAACTGAGAAAATACTCATAACCAGTGTTCTAGGAACACACCCTAATGTGGGAGGTGACTGAAAACTATGTCGCCTGAAGGACGGCTGCTACACCACCTAACTAGTTAATACCGAAAAGGGGTAGAAGAAAAGGAAACCACAGATGGTCAGTCACCCGACCAAAATGAAAGTAACATATATAACAGCTAACAGCTCAAGTTCAATATAATTAATCACAGCAACAAGGTGAGGAATGCAGCAAGAGATATAAACTCCCGTCTCCTGGCTCACAACTCGTGAGGCTTTTAGGAGAAGCATAGATACCCATGGGGGTTCAGGCGTCCCAACTCAGCATTGGAGCATGCCGGGAGGGGAGGCAGAGAATCTCAACATTATTAGAATTAGTGATGCTCAGGGGAGGGGGGGGAAGGGGGGAGAGGAAAGGAGAGAAGGGGGAGAAAAACAAAAAAAAACAAAAAAAACCCCAAAAACAGACGGACAAAGGGCAATATTGGTTAGGCATCAGAGTAGGCTATAACAGCCCTCATTCCTCCTTCAAACTACATGTATAACCCAGTAGTCCCGAGAGTTCAGGTCTCCGCCGATGAGGATCTCGGCGACTTCTGGGATCTTGGTCGCTGAGTACGGTGTTGATCAGGTGGGAAGGGACCTCCACGACGGACCATTCTCTGGGGTGGAGGTGTAGTATACGGCCAGTCCAGCAATTTTATCCCAGGGAGATCCAGAGCCGAAAGAAAATCTGGCAGGTCAGCCGGAGACCTCAAGATGATCAGGCTGGGACCTTTCCTGACTTGTAGTTGAAAAGGATAGCCCCAGGAATAAGCAATATTGTTGTTACGTAGAACCTCCAGTAGGGGTCTCAGGGCTCTCCTTTTTGCAAGTGTGGATCGGGAAAGATCCGCTAGAAGTTGTATGGGAGTTCCTTTAAAATCCAGGGTACCTTTATCTCTTGCTTTTCTCATAATATTCTCCTTGACCTGGAAGAAGTGTACCCTGCAAATAATGTCCCTTGGCCTCTCTGGGTCCGGGTTTCTAGGCCCCAGTGCACGGTGTGCTCTGTCCATCTCAATGCGTGTTTCAAGGGGACGTTCCAACAAGGAGTTAAACATCCTCTGCAGTGTAGAGGTCAGATCCTGAGGCCCGACTGACTCCGGCAAACCACGAATGCGCACATTATTTCGCCTGTTGCGGTTTTCAGCATCTTCAATCATGTCAAACAAGAGGTGGATCTGTTGAGCCTGCTGATCTATAAGCTGCTGTTGTGAGCTTTGCTGAGAGTATAAATCCTGGGTGGATGATTCAAGGGCCCGCACGGAGTTAGTTAGTGATGACATATCCTCCTTCAAGGAGCGAATTTCAGTTTTACACACAGCCTCCAGGCGGGCAATGTATCCCTTGTGAGACTGTGACCGGGGTTATCTATGACGGCCGGTATGTCTCGCCCCGGTTGTGCTCACTCCATGATAATCCACTATAGGGTTAATGCTGTTTCCCTACAGGCTGAAGGAAGGGTTAAATAGATTCAGGAACGAGGGCAGGTGTGCCGGGTGTGAGGGAGTGATCACATCTCCCTGAGTTCTCTGCCGGAAAGGCACATATGTACTATTGTGGACTTTTTCTTTGGAATAAACCGTGTGCTGTGAACCTTGGTGCCTGGATCCCGTGTCTTCTGCAGCGCAGCCGAAGACGCTACCTCACATATGGTGGAGAATCGGCGGGCATGACAGCCGGTGAGGTGTAGCATCCATCCCTGGTGACCCAGCTGCGCATGTCCTGGATTCGAGCGGCTATACTACAGCCCAAACCCGGCGACGCCATGGAGGACATACTAAAGCATTTGGCTCAGGCTAATGCACAGCAGCAACAGGCTAATGCACAGCAGCAACAGGCTAATGCACAGCAGCAACAGACCAATGCACACCTGCTCCAATCCTTGCAAGTGCAGGAAAAAAAATTCCAAGAACAGATGGATCAGGCCAATGCACGTCAGCAGCAAGCCTTGCAATTGCAGGAAAAAAGGCACCAAGAACAGATGGTTCTCCTGGCCAAGTCAATCCGTGCCGGACCGGCAGCAACAACCCAGGGACCGGGTGACGACGGCAGCGTCCGGAAAGCGGTGAGACAAGCGTTGCAAAAGATGACCCCGGGTGATGATGTGGAAGCGTTCCTGGCGGTGTTTGAACGGGTGGCCGAGCGGGAAAAGCTGCCGACCCCGCAGTGGGCTGAGGTATTGTCACCCTATCTGACGGGGGAACCCCAAAAAGCATACCTGGACTTCTGTACCAAGGACGCCATTGACTATGTGACCCTGAAAGCCGAAATACTGGCTCGGTTGGGGGTGAATACCTATGTACGGGCTCAGCGGGTAAATCAGTGGTTCTTTGAGGAAGCCAAACCCGTACGCTCCCAGGCCTATGACTTGTTACATCTTGTAAAAAAGTGGTTGCAGCCTGACACTCTGAGCCCGGCGCAAATGGTGGAAAGGGTAGTAGTGGATCGTTTTGTGCGCACTTTACCCGTCACCGTTCAACGGTGGGTCGGACAGGGTGACCCGAGTACCCTGGACCAATTAGTGTCCCTGGTAGAGCGGCATGTGGCTACGCAGGACTTGATACGGGACACTGAGACTTTGCGTACCGCCCGTCGGTCCGGCCCCTCCAAGCCTAGGGCCAAGGACCCACCGCGGACACCGGTGCGGGAGTCCGCTACCGTCCCGTCTGAGGCCGCACCCTCCGTCCCTGAGGTCCAGAAAACTATGTACCCTAAACGACAACTCGTCAAGGGGGTGTCCTTCCCTATTAGATGTTGGCGGTGCCAGCGGGTGGGACATATGGAAGCCCAGTGTCCACTCACCACGGAGCCCATGGATTGTGGGGTTAGCCGGCGGGGTTCAATGTATGCTCAGGTGGTGTGTACCGCTGACCTGGTCTACCCAGAGACTGAGCCCCACTTGTGCCAAATTCAGGTGAATGGATGTCCGGTTACAGGCTTGTTGGATTCCGGAAGCTTAGTGACCCTTGTGCGATCAACCCTAAGGGCTAAAGTAAAGGCCACAGGACGTACCGTGGGGGTGGTTTGCATACATGGGGACCGCCGAGACTATCCCACGGGGATAGTCACCATCACAGCACTTTGCGGTCAGGTGCAACATGAGGTGGGACTTATTAATACTCTTCCCTATGATGTGATCCTAGGAAGGGATCTGCCCTATTTTTGGACTTTATGGAAGGGACCTCCTAAGTCCCCTCAGATATTGGTCAGTCCGGGACCTGAGCCCTACAATCCTGAATCCGGGACGCCTGCCGTAGGGGTCCCCATGATAGGGACAGGATGTGAACCTGATAGGTCGCCCCTAGAGGTTTTGGCAGGAGAGGCTGAGACGGTCGAGCCCATCCCGGAGTTGGAGGCGTCCCCGGATACGTTTGGGACAGCCCAACTCCAGGACCCTACATTAATACATGCCCGGAGTCGGGTGACAGTAGTTGACGGGGTGGCACAGCTGCCTGGTGCCCAGGTAAGATACCCCCATTTCGCTCTTAAGCAGGATTTACTCTACCGGGTAGATGAAATACGGGGCGTAGGGGTAGAGCAGTTGGTGGTGCCCCAGCCGTATCGCCGGCGGGTCCTCGACTTGGCTCATAAACACCTGATGAGTGGTCACCTAGGGGTCAAGAAAACGCAGGAGCGAATATTGCAAAGGTTCTATTGGCCCGGGGTCTTTGGGGAGGTAAAACGGTTCTGCGAAACCTGCCCGGAGTGTCAGCTTACCGCACCCCTGACCCACTTTCGCAGTCCGTTGGTACCGTTACCCATTATAGAAGTCCCTTTTGAACGGATAGGGATGGATCTGGTGGGGCCCCTCGTAAAGTCTGCTCGAGGGCACCAGCATATCCTAGCGATCGTTGACTATGCCACCCGGTATCCAGAGGCGATACCTCTCAGACATACTGCAGCAAAGCTTATAGCTCGGGAGTTGTTTGCTGTGTTCTGCCGGGTGGGGTTGCCCAAGGAGATCCTTACGGATCAGGGGACCCCATTCATGTCTAAAGTGACCAAAGAGCTATGCCGGCTACTCCAGATCAAGCAGTTGCGTACGTCTGTGTATCATCCTCAGACGGATGGTTTAGTGGAACGTTTCAATAAAACCCTGAAAACCATGCTCAAAAGGGTGATTTCAAAAGACGGGAAAGACTGGGATATGATGCTTCCCTATTTGATGTTTGCCATACGAGAGGTGCCACAGGCATCCACGGGGTTTTCGCCTTTTGAATTGTTATACGGGCGACATCCCCGGGGATTGTTGGACCTGGCAAAAGAAACCTGGGAGCAGGAGCCCACCCCCATAAAAGTGTGATTGAACACATTTTAGGAATGCAGAACCGCATAAGCGCGGTCATGCCAATTGTGAAGGAGCATTTCCAGGAGGCTCAGGCCGCGCAAAGCGGCCGCTACAATAGACAAGCCACCGTGCGGACCTTTAATCCCGGGGATCGGGTGTTGGTATTGATTCCCACGGCGGAGAGTAAATTCCTGGCTCAGTGGCAAGGCCCCTACGAGATAAAGGAAAGAGTCGGGGTGGTCAACTATAAGGTATTGCAGCCCGGTAGGCGGAAACCTGAACAAATATACCATGTCAACCTATTAAAACCTTGGCAGGAACGGGAAAGCCTGATGGCCGTTTTTTCCCCACCTCCCTCCTCTTCGGGTCCTTCACATCCGGCTCCAGCGACCTCCGGAGAGGACGAACCGGAAGTAAGGATTGGAGAAGCCCTCACCAAGCAACAGAGGCGAGAGGCCAGACGGTTGGTTCAGCAGAACCCCGATGTCTTCTCTGAGCTGCCCGGTAGGACCAGTCTGATACGACATGATATTGTCACCGAGCCCCACCTGAAGGTACGCCTGAAGTCATACCGGGTACCGGAGGCTCGACGACAAGCCATATAGGAGGAAGTAAAGACAATGTTACGCCTGGGGGTCATCGAAAAATCCCGGAGTGAATGGGCTAGTCCGATTGTCCTAATACCAAAACCCGATGGCTCCTTAAGGTTCTGCAATGACTTTAGGAGATTGAACGAAATATCCAAGTTTGATCTCTACCCCATGCCCCGGGTGGATGAGCTGATTGATAGGCTGGGACAGGCGCGAAATTTTACCACACTCGACCTGACCAAGGGGTACTGGCAGGTGCCACTAACGGAGTCCGCCAAGGAGAAAACCGCTTTTGTTACGCCGGAGGGTCTCTTCCACTATGTTGTCTTGCCTTTTGGGTTACATGGCGCTCCGGCCACGTTCCAGAGGTTGATGGACTTAGTGCTGGAACCCCACCAGGCGTATGCATCAGCGTACCTGGATGACATCATTATTTACAGCTCCGATTGGCAGACTCACTTGGAACAGGTACAAGCGGTGGTGGACGCGCTTCGAACAGCCGGATTGACAGCCAATCCCAAGAAATGTGCATTGGGACTCACGGAAGCCCGCTACTTGGGCTACGTGATAGGCCAAGGAGTGATTAAGCCCCAAATTAACAAGGTCGAGGCGATCCAGAAGTGGCCTATACCCCTGACCACGAAGCAGGTTAGGGCCTTCCTGGGTATCGTGGGGTACTACAGGAGGTTTGTAAAGGATTTTGCGGGACTATCAGCCCCCTTGACGGACCTTCTCAAAGGCAAGAAGTCCGTCATGGTGCGCTGGACTCCGCAGGCCGACGACTCCTTCCGGGCCCTGAAGGAGGTCCTGTGCGGACAGCCCGTTCTAGTCAACCCTGATTTCCGGAAGGAGTTCATAGTACAGACTGACGCCTCGGAGCTCGGCCTGGGGGCAGTGCTGTCTCAGGTGGTTCAGGGGGAGGAACACCCCGTCACCTTCTTAAGTAGGAAGCTCACCCCTCCCGAGCAGAATTATAGCGTAGTGGAGAAGGAGTGCCTGGCGATCAAGTGGGCCTTGGAGTCCCTACGCTATTACCTGCTGGGACGTCAGTTTCGCTTGGTGACGGATCACTCTCCACTGGTCTGGATGAGGTCCGCCAATGAACGGAATGCCCGGGTTACCCGGTGGTTCCTTTCTCTGCAGAACTTCCGGTTTACGGTTGAACACCGGGCCGGTAGGTTGCAGGGCAACGCCGATGCCTTTTCCCGCGGCCCGTGTTTGATGGCAGGAGTTCAACCCCGCACGCTTGAACTGAGGGGGGGGGTATGTGAGACTGTGACCGGGGTTATCTATGACGGCCGGTATGTCTCGCCCCGGTTGTGCTCACTCCATGATAATCCACTATAGGGTTAATGCTGTTTCCCTACAGGCTGAAGGAAGGGTTAAATAGATTCAGGAACGAGGGCAGGTGTGCCGGGTGTGAGGGAGTGATCACATCTCCCTGAGTTCTCTGCCGGAAAGGCACATATGTACTATTGTGGACTTTTTCTTTGGAATAAACCGTGTGCTGTGAACCTTGGTGCCTGGATCCCGTGTCTTCTGCAGCGCAGCCGACGACGCTACCTCACACCCTCCATATCCATTTTGGTTGGCATAGCATTGATTTGAAGCCTTAAAGCTGACATTTCTGAGCCTTGGTCTTCCCCATAGTGTTGCAAGGGAGTAGCTGTGTTCTCCCCTCCACGGCAGGGGAGGGCAAGCAAGCTCTGCTCCATAGCCTCTCCTGAGCCAGCTGCTGGGGTATTTGAGTGCTGTGGGACAGGGGACGACTGCAGGGTACCTGGTGAGTTGGAGCAGCCAGGAAGAGAGGCAGGAGATCCTCTGCTCTGTGAAGCCCCAGGGGGAGAAGCGCGCCCTGCAACCAACTTCCCACTGCTCACCCCTCCCCTATCAGTCACCACAGGCTGTTCTCCGGTGTTTTCCCCAGGAGCCATCCATCCAGGAGCCTGCAATGCCGGGTCAGTCTGCAGCCTCTCACCGGGTTGCTGTGCAGAGCGGGGGGGGGAAGCAGGAGAACGCTCAGGCTGTGACAGCCGGGTCGCAGCAGCACGCGTCCCGGTCGCCATTACAGGCCTGGGAGGACGCTGGGCCTCAGTCAGGTATGGCACAATACCTTGCCCCCCACGGCTGGGAGTCCCTCTGGCAGGCGTCTGCGACCGGAGACCCGCTTTCCCTCTCATCTGACCCCGGTGCTCGCTCTTGATAGCTGGTGGGTGGTGGTGTTTGCAGCCGTTACTGAGGAGCTCCTACAGTGTGTGTCTTGCCGGCTCCATGTTCAGGCCACGCCCCTCTAATAGTAATAATATTAGCAAATACCCTTTTTTGGAAATGTAGTATAGTTCTCCTGATTAGGCATGCTCTTACCTCATGAGCAGGGCATTGCAGCTTTGGTAGAAACATTTACGACCAAGAGTAATCCCTATTAGCTAACACTGTAGTGTCTCTTCTTCACTTGTCCCCTGCATTGTGCTGATCCTCTGGAAATGTATATATACACTGACCTTCGGCACCAGTGCTGCCACCAGGAATTTCAGGGCCTTGTACTGGAAAACTTTTCTGGCTCCCTGAAAATGTCCCCACTACTTGTACATTACTTTATAACAAGTAGGTAACAGAATAAGGGTATGTGCCTGAAGAGGGGAGCCGTGTGATGGGCGGCCTTGCTTCTCTCAGGCCACTGGTTCCGTTCTTCAAGGGGCTAAGTCTTGAGCAGGTTGATGACTAAATGGTTCATCTTCTCACACATCCTATTGGTTTGGGCATGGTAGGGTGTAGTGCGTATCTTCCTGCATCCATACAAGCTGCAGAACTCCTTGAAGATTTCCGCTTCAAAGGCAGGGCCTTGATCTGTGAGGACTCCTTCCTTAATGTTATTCTGGCACGTTTGGTATCCGTACTTATGGTCCCTAGGATCCCAGTACTGTGTCCTTCACCTCGTGGAAAAACTCTGCTAACTTGCCCTGCGTAACTTCTTCAAGCAGCTAAGTCCCATATACTATATCTTACATAGTTACATAGTTACATGGGTTGAAAAAAGACCTAGGTCATTCTAGTTCAACCTTCCTCCACCAATTATACATTTTGTCATTAAGTCATTTATAACCGACAATGTTGTGTGCACTAAGGAAATCATCCAGCCCTTTTTTAAAAGCTATACTACATTTCCAAATGGAGGTATTTGCTATTTCAGTTGCCCTGCTGAACGACTACCAAACATGACAGTCCGTTATACGCCGCAAGAAAACATGTCTAAATAGCGAGATCTGATGTTTAGCATTCATTCAGCATGACAACTGGACTTAAAGGGGTATTCCATCTCCAAAAGCCTATCCCCAAAATATAGTAGGTGTAATAGTAAGAATATTAGCAAATACCCTTTTTTGAAAATGTAGTATAGTTCTCCTGATTAGGCATGCTCTTACCTCATGAGCAGGGCATTGCAGCTTTGGTAGAAACATTTACGACCAAGAGAAATCTATACATATCTACGTGATCGGTCAATCTCTCAGGCCACTGGTTTCGTTCTTCAAGGGGTAGAGTCTTGAGCAGATTGATGACTAAATGGTTCATCTTCTCACACATCCTATTGGTTTGGGCATGGTAGGGTGTAGTGCATATCTTCCTGCATCTGTACAAGCTGGAGAACTCCTTGAAGATTTCCGCTTCAAAGGCAGGGCCTTGATCTGTGAGGACTCTTTCTGGGTAGCCATCAGGTCTGCAGAAGTGTGCTTGGAAGACCTTCGCTGCAGTATGGGCCATTAGATCTTTGACGGGTACCACAACCATAAGTCTCGAGTAGTGGTCTACCATCGTAAGTGCATACGTGTATCCATTCCTGCTTGGTGTGAGTTTGACATGATCTAGAGCAACGAGTTCCAGCGGCTGGAAAACGTATGAAGAGCATCTAGAACATCTTGCAGAAGTCTTCAAAGCCTTCTCCAAGTACAGGATGAAGCTAAAACCATCCAAATGCCACTTGCTGAAGCCTAAAGTCCATTTCGCGCATAAATTAAATGATAACATTATTCTCCAAAACTATAACAGATGCAAACTTGTCCTGTTTGGTGGAGATGATATTTAATAAAATAAGTGGATATCCACTAAAAGTTTCGTTTGGTTATCTTGCTATCCAGAGATAAACGTCCCCATGCTTCAAATCCATTTTAAAGCCATTTTTCAGGCATATCGCGCATAAATTAAATGATCACATTATTCTCCAAAACTATAACAGATGCAAACTTATCCTGTTTGGTGGAGATGATATTTAATAAAATAAGTGGAAATCCACTAAAAGTTTCGTTTGGTTATCTTGCTATCCAGAGATAAACGTCACCATGCTCCAAATCCATTTTAAAGCCATTTTTAAGGCACTTCACGCATAAATGAAATGAACGAACCGGCGAACCACTCAAACCCATATAGGAAACAATGGGAGGCAATCACAAACACATAAAAACACATTATAAATGTACACATACAGTTAATAAACATTGCCATAACACTTACCTGTCCCCGTGTTCCGTCCTGCACTCTGTCTCCTGTCGCTATTCCATCCGATGATCGCTGAATCCTCCCGGTAACCAGCACTGCCAGCAGTGATGCAGGACCTATCGTGACGTCAAAATAGCCATGTGACCAGTCACGTGTCTATTATCTCATTGGCTACAGACTGGTCACATGACTATGATGAGTCATGCTAGGACCTGTCATTGCATCTCTCTGGTACACGGTGCACATTTGTGTATCGCCATGTACCGGCGACATGCTCTTGCACACGGTTGACTCCCCGCCCTGCTTCCCTGTTCCCTTAAGGTACCGTCACACTAAGCGACGCTCCAGCGATCCCACCAGCAACCTGACCTGGCAGGGATCGCTGAAGCATCGCTACACGGGTTGCTGGTGAGCTGTCACACAGGCAGATCTCACCAGCAACCAGTGACCAGCCCCCAGCCAGCAGCGACGCGTGGAAGCGATGCTGCGCTTGGTAACTAAGGTTAATATTGGGTAACCAACCCGATATTTACCTTGGTTACCAGCGCACACCGCATAGTGCTGGCTCCCAGCACTCCTAGCCAGAGTACACATAGGGTTAATTTTACCCGATGTGTAGTCTGGCTATGTGTGCACGGAGCAGGGAGCTGACACTGACAGCGGCGGATGCTGGTAACGAAGGTAAACATCGGGTAAGCAAGGAAAGGGCTTCTTGGTTAACCGATGTTTACCGTAGTTACCAGCGTCCGCAGCAGCCGGCTCCTGACCGGTGACACAGCCAGTCAATAACGGAGATCACCGTTGCCATAGCAACGCGCTTGGTAGCGGTGACGGGGACATCCCGCTACCAAGCACGCAGTGGCACCGGAATCACATGATCGGAGCACCATTGCTATGGCAACCTGTGCCACCGCTTAGAGCCGGCAGCCTGTGGTCATTCTCACAGAGTGATTTCTGCACGAACCACAGCATCCTTTCTCCCATGCACTGCTGTCTGATGGAGCAGACAGAACTGCATGTGTTGAAGGAGAAAGAAGACAGAAGAGCATGGATCGTAGAGGGGTAACAGGGGGTATTAAAGATGGAGTCTCTAAGTGTGTCTGTGTATTTATTTCTATTAAAGTATTTTTTCTCTGTGTGGTGCTTTTTTTGGAGATTCTTAATGGCTGAGTCAAACGTACCTGACATTAAGAATCTCTGGCTTAATACTAGCTAGTAAAACAAAGCCAGTATTAACTCATTATTACCCAGCAAGCCACCCGGCTTCAGGGCTGCTGGAAGAGTTGGATACAGCGCCAGAAGATGGCGATTCTATGAGAGCGCCATTTTCTGGGGCGGCTGTGGACTGCAATTCGCAGCAGAGGGGCCCAGAAACCTCGGGCTAACCTGTGCTGCGGATCCAATCCCCAGCTGCCTAGTTATACCCGGCTGGACACAAAAATGGGGCGAAGCCCACGTCGAGTTTTTTTTAATTATTTCATGAAATTCATGAATTAAGTAAAAAAAGGGCTTCCCTATATTTTTAGTTCATAGCCGGGTACAAATAGGTAGCTGGGGGTTGGGGGCAGCCGTACCTGCCTGCTGAACCTGGCTAGCATACACAAATATGGCGAAGCCCACGTCATTTTTTTTTTAGTTTTTTGGCAAAAAAAATGCTTCCCTGCATTTTCCATTGCCAGTGAAGGTAACACCAAGCATTGGGGGTTTGCAGCCAACAGCTGCTTGGAGAACCCCTAGCTAGCAATACAAAAAATGCACCGGGAGCCCATATAGATTTTTTTAAATTATTTATTTAAATAACTAAAAAAAAAGGGCTTCCCTGTATTTTGATTGCTTGACATGACAGTGCTGTAAAAATAAATCATTAAAAAAATGACATAGCACTACGCGATATTTTTTATTCTAAGCGCAGATAAAGCAGACAGCTACAGGTTGCCACCCCCATATGCCTGGCGTTACCTTGGCTGGCAATCAAAATACAGGGAAGCCCATTAATTTTTTTTATTTAAAAAAATAGTTTAAAAAAAAAAATGACGTGGTGTCTCCCCATTTTTGATAGCCAGCTAGGGTAAAGCAGAAGGCTGTAGGCTGAAAACCACAGCTGGCAGCTTTACCGTGGTTGGGGATCCAATGTGGAGGTCACCCCAGGCTCTTTTTTATAATTATTTTATAAATAATTACAAAAAATTACAAAAAAAAAGTAGGGTCCCCCCCAAATTGAATCACCAGCCAAGGTAAAGCGGACAGCTGTGGTCTGGTATTCTCAGGGTGGGAAGGTCCATAGTTATTGGCCCTTCACAGCCTAAAAATAGCAGGCCGCAGGTGCCCCAGAATTGGCTCATCCACTAGATGCGCCAATCCTGGCGCTTCACCCCAGCTCATCCCATGCCCTGGGGCAGTGGCAAACGGGGTAATAAATGGGGTTGATACTAGCTGTAAAGTCACCTGACATCAAGCCCAGCAGTTTGTGATGTCATGGCGTCTATCAGATACCCGATATCACAAACTGTCAGTACTAACAAAACAAATAGACGAAAAAAAAAATTATTTGAAAAAACACTCCCCAAAACATTCCCTCTTTCACCAATTTATTGTAAGGAAAAAAATAAAGGGGTCCCACGATGACTCTGGACCGTCTAGAATATGGGGGGACATGCTCAGGGAACATATCCCCCATTTTCTAGGAGTGCAGACCCTCCATGTGAGGGTGTGGGTGCAATGAATCTGCACCCACTCTCCCCGGGTCCACAGCAGCAGAGTCCATGTCTTAACTGTTGCTACCAAAGCTGCAATGCCCTGCTCATGAGGTAAGGGCATGCCTAATCAGGAGAACTATTCTTCATTTCTAAATATTGGTATTTGGTGATATTATTGCTATTCCACCTACTATGTATTGGAAATAGGATCTTGGAGATGGAATACCCCTTTAAGTCCAGTTATCCAGCTGAATGAATACTAAACAACAGAGCTCGCTATTTAGACATGTTTTCTTGTGGCGTATAACGGACTCTCATGTTTGGTAGTCGTTCAGCAGGGCAACTATAAAAGCAAATCCCTCCATTTTGAAATGTAGTATAGCTCTCCTGATCAACTATGTTCCTTACCTCATGAGCAGGGCATTGCAATAGCTTACAGATGCATGGTTACTACCACTCACTGTATCTGAACACAGAAACTTGAGCTGACAGCCGCTCTGTGCATGCAGCAGCGTCTATTGTGAAGGAGGGGGCCGCGGGGATCAACGCTGCACAGGTACCGTGGGACACCGGGGAAAAACGGTGGGGTTATAGGGGGTGACCTGGCAGGGCCTGGGGAGGAGTTCTCTGTCGCATGTGTCCTGGCACATGCGACAGAAATCAGGTAGGGTGAATGCGGCCGGCGCGCTGCTGTGCGCGCGGCCATCTTGGATTTCCCGGGAGGAGGTCGGGGGGGGGGGGCACTTTGGCGACACCGGGGGACCGGGGAGGAGATTTATCTCCCATCTGACATGTTTGTTCATGCCAGATGGGAGATAAATAATATTTTACCGGTGTTGTCATTTACTGTAACGTGATCACCGGTATACAGTGTATACCGGTGATCACGTGAGCGGGGACGGGAAAACAGGCCTGAATCATGATCTCCAGGGTCTCAGCTACCCCTGAAACCCCGGAGATTTTCTGACGCTGGGGGGGCGCTATTCACTTATTTCTGCCTGCTGTTTATAAATGGCAGATTAGAATAAGGCTACATTCACACGACCGATCCGTTTTTGCGGTTTGCAAAAAACAGTCCGTTTTTTTCAAGGGTGCATCCGTGTGGCATCCGTTTCCGTTCCGTATTGTTAGGTCCGGGTGGTGGATCCACTGGGCCGTGCACCCCACCGGAGGCCTGGGTGCACGGTAGCCGGAGCACTAGCATGGCAGGGACTGCGTCCCACAGGGAACGGGTAGAACAGTCACTGGGGCTTCAGAGTTCCTGGAGACAGTGCAGGAATCCGGCACAGGTGCCGGGTAGGAATGTCAGGCAATATTATGATCACAGGACATGGCACAAGGGGCACCTGAGCACCTAGCTTTCAAGACAAGGCTTACAAGACACGTTGATCAGGCCCCGCCCACATGGCAAGGCCAGTCTTAGATACCCAGCACAGCCTCATGTCATATCCTGCTGCAGCAGTGCTGGGCCCATAAGATCAGATGAGTGGGCGTGGCCCGACACTATACAGAAGCATGAGTCAGACATATGAGACTGGGACCAGGACACAGGAGAGCACGAGCGGGAGCGGCAGCCGTGACCAGTGGACACGTGGACCGGATCAGTGGGTAAGGAGTGGTGTCGTGCAGGTGCGACCGGATCAGTAGGTAAGGAGCGGTGCCGAGGCATCGGGAGCGTGACACGTATACGGTCCGTATGTCATCTGTTTGTCATCCGTGTGCCTTCCGTTTTTTTTGCGTACTGCCAAAAAACTGAAGGAGGGAAAATACATAAATTTACCCAGGATCCATAGCTTCATCCTACATGAGGCGGTCACATGTTCACTCCAGTGCCATTTTCTACTGCCTTTCACAGCGTAGAGCGCTTTGGTGATTTTCTTTTGCTTGCACACTTTATATCAGTCTTTTCTGTCATTATAATGGCAGAAAGACAAATAATGTCCCACTCTCCTGCATTTTGTAATTTTGCACCCTTTGGTGCCTTTCATGTGGCAATAAGGGGTGCTTAGCCTTGTATTTACCAAAATAAATAAATAAATAAAAAAAAAATGACGTGAGGTCACCCTATTTTTGTAGCCAGCTAGGGTAAAGCAGACGGCTGCAGCCTGCAGACCACAGCTGGCAGCTTCACCTTGACTGGTAATCCATAACTAAGGGCACCCCACGCTGTTATTTTAAATTAACTAAAAAATGTAAAAAAAAAAACACGTAGGGGTCCCCCCAAAATTGGACCACCAGCCAAGGTAAAGCAGACAGCTGGGGTCTGATATTCTCAGACTAGGGAAGTCCACTGTTATTGGACACTCCCCAGCCTAAAAATAGCAGGCCGCAGCCGCCCCAGAAGTGGCGCATCCATTAGATGCGCCAATCCTGGGGCTTCGCCCCAGCTCATCCCGTGCCCTGGTGCAGTGGCAAACAGGGTAATATATGGGGTTAATACCAGATGTGTAATGTCACCTGGCATCAAGCCCTGGGGTTCGTGATGTCAGGCGTCTATCAGATACCCGACATCACCAACCCAGTCAGTAATAAAAAAAAATATACGACAAACACATTTTTTTTGAAACACATTCCCTCTTTCATCAATTTATTATAAAGAAAACCAAATCCAGGTCTGCTGTAATCCAAGGGGTTCCCATGACAATCCACACTGTCCCAGTCATTGAAGAGCAGGATGTTCCCCTTTGGCTGGGAGAGCAATGCAGTGACCTGAGCTAACATCAGAAGGTCAGCCAAGGTCACTGCAGGGGATGACAAGTGCTGCTGTCATCGAGGTACATTACTTGCGGTGACGATCTCCTGCACTGCTGATACTGCACACTGACTTCAATCACCTTCACAGCCAAGTATCGCAAGCGGCCCATGACGTCACCGCTAGTGACAGTCTCGGGCTGCAGTGACAGATGTGAAGCGGCAGCCATGGAGGACAGTGTCAGCGCTGAGGTCGGGAGGGCAGGACTTCATCACCGCAGGTAAGCCAAGCGGGGCCATGTGTGCGATGCGAGGTGGGCGGAGCCTAGCGGTGTAATGTGTGCGGGTGCGAGGTGGGCGGAGCCTAGCGAGGTAATATGTGCGGGTGCGAGGTGGGCAGAGCCTAGCTGGACTATGTGTGCAGTGCGAGGTGGGCTGAGCCTAGGGGTGTAATGTGTGCGGGTGCAAGGTGGGCGGAGCCTAGCAGTGTAATGTGTGTGGGTGCGAGGTGGGCGGAGCCTAGCGGTGTAATGTGTGCGGGTGCGAGGTGGGCGGAGCCTAGCAGTGCAATGTGTGCGGGCACGAGGTGGGCGGAGCAAAGTGGTGTAATGTGTGCGAATGCAAGGTGGCCGGAGCCTAGCGGTGCAATGTGTGCAGGTGCGAGGTGGGCGGAGCCTAGCAAGGTAATGTGTGCGGGTGCGAGGTGGGCGGAGCCTAGCTGGGCTATGTGTGCAGTGCGAGGTGGGGGGAGCATAGCAGGGTAATGTGTTCGGTGCGAGGTGTGCGGAGCCTAGCGGGGTAATGTGTGCGGGTGCGAGGTGGGCGGAGCCTAGCAGGGTAATATGTACGGGTGCGAGATAGGCGGAGCCAAGCGGGGCCATGTGTGCGGTGTGAGGTGGGCAGAGCCTAGCGGGGTAATGTGTGCGGGTATGAGGTGGGCGGAGCCCAACGGAACTATGTGTGTGGGTGCAAGGTGGGCGGAGCCTAGCGGGGCCATGTGTGTAGGCGGCAGAGTGAAAAGTGGGTGGAACCTAGCGGGGCCATGTGGCACTGAGGACGACGGGGACTGCATGGCTGGGGACAGGTAAGTGTGAGTGTGTGTGTGTGTGTACATGCTGAGTGCAGGAGGAGGCGGAGCCTAGCGGGGAAGTGTCGGCTCCCTGCACGCGTAACCAGGGTAAATATCGGGTTACTAACCAAAGCGCTTTGCTTGGATACCCGATGTTTATCTTGGTTACCAGCTTCTGGCAGGCTGCCAGCCATGGCTCCCTGCACACTGTAGCTGTAAAAAGCTCTTCTTTTGCTTATAGAACCGTTCTCGAACGTAACTTGAACTGTCGAGCTTTTAGTAAAAAGCTCGAGTTCTAGTTTGATCTAGAACACCCCTCAAAATCACTCGAACCGCGAACTGGCGAACCTCGAACCGCGCTCAACTCTAGAAATGATCACATTTTTCTCCAAAACTATAACAGATGCAAACTTGTCCTGTTTGGTGGAGATAATAATAAAATAAGTGTAAATCCACTAAAATTTTCGTTTGGTTATCTTACTATCCCGAGATAAACGTCACCATGCTCCATATCCATTTTAAAGCCATTTTTAAGGCATTTCGCGCATAAATGAAATGATCTTATTTTTCTCCAAAACTATAACAGATGTAAGCTTGTCCTGTTTGGTGGAGATGATATTTAATAAAATAAGTAAAAATCCACTAAAAGTTTAGTTTGGTTATCTTACTATCCCCTCCTGCACATTTTAGCTACGCTATTCTTAATAGCAAACAGTGCTGAAACTTAGTGGCATCTAAAAAGTGTCTGCTATACTAAATTAGTGTTCCACTGGTGCCAAGCAAGTTCCACCACCTCTTCTTTCTTCCATCCTGCACATTTTAGCTACGCCATTTTTATAGCAAACAGTGCTGAAACTTAGTGGCATCCAAAAAGTGACTGCTATACTAAATTAGTGTCCCACTGGTGCCAAGCAAGTTCCACCACTTCTGCTTTCTACCCCCCTTCACATTTTAGCTACGCTATTTTTATAGCAAACAGTGCTAAAACTTAGTGACATCCAAAAAGTGTCTGCTATACTAAATTAGTGTCCCACTGGTGCCAAGCAACTTCCACCACCTCTGCTTTCTACCCTCCTGCACATTTTTGCTACGCTATTTTTACAGCAAACAGTGCTGAAACATAGTGGCATCCAAAAAGTGTCTGCTATACTAAATTAGTGTCCTACTGGTGCCAAGCAAGTTCCACCACCTCTGCATTCTACCCTCCTGCACATTTTTAGCTACACTATTTTTATAGCAAACAGTGCTGAAACTTAGTGGCATCCAAAACGTGTCTGCTATACTAAATTAGTGTCCTATAGGTGCCAAACAAGTTCCACAATCTCAGTATTCTACCCTCCTGCACACTTTTAGCTACGCTATTTTTTATAGCAAACAGTGCTTAAACTTTGTGACATCCAAAAAATGTCTGCTATACTAAATTAGTGTCCTACTGGTGCCAAGCAAGTTCCACCATCTCTGCTTTCTACCCTCCGGCACACTTTTAGCTACGCTATTTTTATAGCAAACAGTGCTGAAACTTAGTGGCATCCAAAAAGTGTCTGCTATACTAAATTAGTGTCCCACTGGTGCCAAGCAAGTTCCACCACCTCTGCTTTCTACCCTCCTGCACATTTTAGCTACGCTATTTTTATAGCAAACAGTGCTGAAACTTAGTGGCATCCAAAAAGTGTCTGCTATACTAAATTAGTGTCCCACTGGTGCCAAGCAAGTTCCACCACCTCTGCTTTCTACCCTCCTGCACATTTTAGCAACGCTATTTTTATAGCAGTGCTGAAACTTAGTGGCATCCAAAAAATGTCTGCTATACAATATTAATGTCCCACTGGTGCCAAGCAAGTTCCACCACCTCTGCCTTCTACCCTCCTGCATACTTTTGCTACGCTATTTTTATAGCAAACAGTGCTTAAACTTTGTGGCATCCAAAACGTGTCTGCTATACTAAATTAGTGTCCTACTGGTGCCAAACAAGTTCCACCATCTCTGTATTCTTCCCTCCTGCACACTTTTAGCTACGCTATTTTTATAGCAGTGCTGAAACTTAGTGGCATCCAAAAAATGTCTGCTATACTAAATTAGTGTCCCACTGGTGCCAAGCAAGTTCCACCACCTCTGCCTTCTACCCTCCGGCACATTTTTGCTACGCTATTTTTATAGCAAACAGTGCTGAAACTTAGTGGCATCCAAAAAGTGTCTGCTATACTAAATTAGTGTCCTACTGGCGCCAAGCAAGTTCCACCATCTCTGCATTCTACCCTCCTGCCCACTTTTAGCTACGCTATTTTTATAGTAAACAGGGCTGAAACTTAGTGGCATCCAAAAATTTTCTGCTATACTAAATTGGTGTCCTACTGGTGCCAAGCAAGTTCCAACACCTCTGCCTTTTACCCTCCTGCACATTTTTGCTATGCTATTTTTATAGCAAACAGTGCTGAAACTTAGTGGCATCCAAAAAGAGTCTGCTATACTAAATTAGTGTCTCACTGGTGCCAAGAAAGTTCCACCACCTCTGCTTTCTACCCTCCTGCACATTTTAGCTACGCTATTTTTATAGCAAACAGTGCTGAAACTTAGTGGCATCTGTGGCGCCCCAGGACCTGGTCGCCACAACAGCATTGCCTTCTCAAAGGGTTAATGCTGAGCCTGGAGGTAATTGGGAGGTCCATTGGCCAGCAAGTTTAACATCCAACGCAGTTCTCCCTCCGGCCAGCAGGGGGAGCTCTGAACCTGGAATTCCAGGGAGCATTCCTTAAGTCTGACCTGAGGGAGGAAGTAGTGTTCAGTCTGTAGAGAGAAGTGAAAGGAAGCAGACGCAGAGTGTGCTGTCCTGTGGATCTGGGGCCTGGAGCTGGAACAGCTTGGCCCAGGGAAGCAGGAGTAGCAGAGAGGCAGAGAAGAGACTCGGACATCAGAGTCTGTGGCCACCAGGGCTTAAAATACTCCCTGGTAGCCGAATCCGAAGGGCAGGAGAGCTGCAAGCACCTGGCCCATAAACAGCCCGAAGGTACAGCTGCAGCATCAGGGCCCAGTGTGGACTCCAGCAGAGAAGCACCAAAGAGGGCCTGCGCAGCCTACCACAGAGGGAAAGGGACGTACCACCGGTCCCAGCAGCAAAGAGGGCCATTGCTGGATCCAGAGAAGCAGGGTCCTATCGTAGTAAAGAAAGGAACAGGAGTAGGCCTCATACTCAGCTGGCCAGAAAGATCACCCCAAGTACTTCCAGGCCGACCAGATCCCCTTCACCACCTGTGACGGTCTCCCAGGATTGGACTGTTCCTAAAGTAAAAGAGGAGAAGGTAAAGAGACTGTTGTTTGTGCCTGGTTCTTTCATTGCCTGTCGGCCGTGCACCGTGTTAGCCACACAACACCATAGACTTTCACGAGCACTAACAGTAACCCTGGGGCTCCGCTCCACCTGTGGGGAGCAGTACCACCATTGCTGCCGTATCATCACCCCGGAGGCCTCACACAGCAGCGGCGGCTTAATAGCCGCAGACCACAGGTGGCGTCACAAAACAAATACTTTAATTGCTCCCAAGTCACCAGCCATATTAAACTGACACTGTTAAAGTCGGGGTCTTGTTTCCTCTCAAGTAGCTGGGACGTCGGCCGATTGTGAGAGTAATGGTTTAACACACCAAGACAGACACGTCTATAGTGAGTCAATTAGCTCTGCTCTTTTATTGGATCTGAAGGTTTCTTTATACTTTTCAAGCTGATTACGCAATATGAGACATGTGATATAGTTACATAACTTTAGATTATACCAAATATAGTTATTTTGGTAGGATATAAGCATGATATCATCACATAAGGAAAGGATTAATATTTCAAGCCAAAGATATGTAATAAAAAGTGTTTTAAGAGATGTGTTCAATCAAACCTTGTCAAACAAGCTTCAGGTCAAGATGACCGTATAAACAATAAAAGAATAGCAGATGTGGAATAGAACATCAATTACTCATTCCAAGCTTGCATAACGGATTGTGTAACTGATTACATAACTATATTAGAATATAATGAACTTTTGTCTAACTATTCGAGGAGTAACTATCAAGGAGACAAAATGGCTTCTCTAACAATTCCCCTCTTTTGATTAATTATGTTCTATCTCATCTGTCCCTTCCTATAGGGTAGACCGCAGAGACTTGTCATACTTTCACAATACACTAGGCTTTCCCTACGCGCATCATGGGGCCCTGCCATTCAAACGTGCTCTGTGGGATCGGCCTACATGTCCCTATACCCATCCTATCTACTGTTCCTAGAGGGGAATATATACTTAAGGCTATATATATATAGTATAATATCATATATGTATGTTCTACCAGTTTATTCATTATATAAATGTGATATATGTTTGTATAGTCCTTGTAGTGTGTTTATATATCACACAGTTTATGGTGTTTTACGCAATATGTATAGTCCGTGTAGTGTGTTTATATATCACACACTTTATGGTGTTTTACACAATATTAAAGTTCTTTTCATGCTGATGTTCTTGCATCTTGTGGTCAAACGATTCCATAGGACTTCCACAGTAGGCACAGTTGGTTAAGTCTGCCAGGGTATCTTTATCACATATCATACATCTGCATCTCTTTGTGGTTGTTATGTTCATCATTACTTGAGTTTGGAGGGATTCAGTATCAATAGCTTCTCTCTTTTGGGGTTTGCATGTTCCTGGAAAAGGGAGTGGTTTAAATTTTAATTATTTTGTGCTGTGTAAGCCGTAGCATTTCCAGTGCAGAAGCAACCAATCATCTGTAAAAACAAAGCTAAAAATATGTCATCATATCATTCTTACAACATTACCTCCAACCAGTTAATAGTCTTCAGCATTTATACTTTATATGGATATGGTCAAAAATACTGAACAAAACAATTATATTTTCATTTTTCTGCTTAATAGACATGTTTCATAGTGGCTATTACAAGGGAAGTGCTACTATACTACTAGAGTATATAATAGATAACCTCCTTTCCCCCCTTTTGTATATTTATTCACTCAAAATTTTTGCTGGACAAATATACAATATACAAACAATTCAAAGGTTGTGGGTTTTCGATACAAACAATTGTCTCTAAACTTCATTTATCATCTGTGTCGAATAACAAAGTAGCTGGATTAAATATTATGAGTAGAGCTACCTTACACTTTGCTAGTCAGTTCATTTAATAAATATTTTGTCAATACTTGAAATAGTAATTACTATACTGAGTATAGTGCCTTGTATTTCTAATGTGTATTACCAAATTAACATTAACATACTTCCTTTGCACGGGTAACCACCACTAGAACATATATATATATATATTTATACATACATATCCCACTAGATGGTGTTTTTCCCTAAATTATAACAAAACAAATAAAATGAGATATCTTGCAGTGCCGGTGTAGAGGGAATTATGAATCCACAGAGAATGTCATCACTCTTCAGCATCTCAAACCCCTCTTTTGCTTTTAGAGTTTTGCTGATAGGATTTTTAGAATTTTGTTCCCGTTACATGCTGCCAGCACATAAAATAGTTGGCTGCATTTTCTCTGACACTGAAGGAATGACATTCCCCAACTCACAACTCACCAATTGTTCCAATCCTGTTTTTTTTAGATAATTCTCTACCTGTTTTGTGATGGCTTCCATTCTGCTTTCTGCTCAGGGGATATTATTTTATACACAAATATACAGGTACCTTAATTTTGATGATGGTTCTCATCCAGCTTGCTTTCATCTATTTAAATCAAAAACATCATTACAACAAGCATAGATTCCGGCATTGGTCCTGTAACAGTGATTCCAAATTTTTATAATGAACTATTCCAGCATTTCTTGTTTATCAATTACTATCTATATTTTTGCTAGTGGGAAGGGTTACCTGTGCAGTGGTTATGGGGCCATCTACAGGCTTGACCCTAATTATTTGCTTTCCTTGGGGGCTGCCTATTTCCCAGTCCCAGTATGTTGTTTTTATGATTGCAACCTATATCTGTTCTAACAAATGCTCCCTTTCTCTGTACCTCCCGTTGTTGCCCTTTTCTTCTTATCCTGTAACAGTCTCGTTTATAGTGTCCCCTTTTTCCACATCCAAAACACAATCCCTTTTCTTTATACTCATAGTCTGGCATCTTATCCATTCTACGCTCAGTCTGTAATCCTTCCACTAATCTTTTTACCGCATTATCAAATGCTCTTGAGTGTATGTTTACCATTACAGGGGTTTGTTCCTGAGCTTTCTTTTTCATCATCTGATCTTCTATAGCTCTTATCATGTGCAATGATTGTTCAAGTGGTACACATTTATAGTCTATACATGTTCTTACTACTTCTTTTCTAAGATCTCTCCTTAACCCTTCCTTAAACATACCCTTAAAGAGCGCTCTTTCTTTAAAGTCCTTTAAGTCATAACCATTATCTGTAAAAAGGGAAACACATCGAGCATGATATTTGTCTACTCTTTCATCTTGCCCTTGAAACATTTCTGAACACAATATATCAATAAACTTCTCCTCTGATACCTTAAGTCTATCCTCATTGTCATGGTCATTTATAAGAGGATGATGGCGTTCAGAAGTCCGGAGCCACGCTGCAACTTGAGCATGGTATCCGTGCTTCTGAATCCATTGGTAATTCTCTCGGCCGAACTGCTGCCACCGGCAAAAATCTAAACAACCTGTCTTAGGCATCCCCGCCTTCTTCAGTATTTTAGCACTGTTCTTAACTGCTTTCTCTCCATTCTCCATTCTGACCAAGTCAATCATTCTGAATCTTTGATCCATACTGTTTGACTTAGTAGAATGTCTGGTAAGACTGGTTCCCATAGTGTGGTAGTTAAAAGGTAGCGGCCCTCTACCTCACACTATCTGCTGATCTGCCCAAAGGGTAGCGATCCCTTGGCTAGCAGTTCAAGCGGTTGACTTATGTCCGCTAGCTACTAATTCCTTTCCGCTAGCTACTAATTCCCCTCCTGAATCTAGTATTTACTGGCTAGCAGTCAACGGTGAACCCCTATCTTTCAAGGTAATCAAACCAGTTTTTCTTTCTTTTCTAATATACCATTGTCTAAGCTAGTAAAGACACACAAACAAATACAACACAACTCCAATTGCAATAGCTATATATTCCTCATTCATCAGAATCATCTGATGCTGACACTTCCATTCCTGAATCCACCCATGGTACAGGGTGTGCGTCTATTCTGATCTTATTCCCTGATCTTATGCTGGGGACACAAGATCCTGCTCGTTTTCGTGGTCTTGGTCTGCCACAGGCAGCACAATATTCACGCCAATCAGGATTTTGTTCTCCGCACACACAAGTCCATCCTCCTGGTCCCGTTCCTAGGGCTGACTCCCAGAGAGTGTAATCCAGTGGATCCCCTCTCATTCCCAGTCCAACAACTCTCTATATATCTTCTATTGCAACTTTACCTTCATATCACACAATGTTACTAAGCAAAGACAATGTTCACCAATCCTAACAAATCATATGCAGCTCAAACCATACCTCTAAACATCAGAGATGTAAAACAACTGTTAACAATATACACTAGACTAGATCTTCTGTTTTTGCCCATCTAGAAACAAATGACATACTTCTAACTCAGTTAATACACGGCATTCCAATTCTATGAGCTCTGTACAGCGAGTGCGGGTTATAAGGTCACAACGCTGCAGTCTCCGTTCTCCCCCCTCACTTTGCACTGTGAGTCTCTGACTATACAGGGGAAAGTGACAGAATATTATCACCTAAAAACAAAAAAACAACTTCAATATATCAGATTGAAAAGGTAATAAGGAAAAGTAGCCAAGTGTTATATGATTAGTTAGTGGGTTAGTATTGTGAAATAGATAAAGAAAGAAGACAGAAGAAGAAAAGGAAAGACCTTTAGCAGCATAATTTACAAAAAGTACAACTTTGTTTTCAGCATATAGGACAAGACAAACAAACAATAAACATAAAGGCTACCTGAGGAATCGCGAGTTTCCTGTTTATATCCCCCGGAGACTGACTCGTGCCCTCTACCCCCTCTTGAAGAGAAAATACTTTGAGATCGAAAAGATCAACTTACCTAGGTTTGATATTAGTATTTTCTGTTCAAGCGAGGAAGAACGCTGTGTTCAGTCTTAGACGGATGGAAAGGGGAAAGTCTGGGGTCCCAGTCATGGGGCTCGCTGAGGGCCTCCAAATTGTTAAAGCCGGGGTCTTGTTTCCTCTCAGGTAGCTGGGACGTCGGCCGATTGTGAGAGTAATGGTTTAACACACCAAGACAGACACGTCTATAGTGAGTCAATTAGCTCTGCTCCTTTATTGGATCTGAAGGTTTCTTTATACTTTTCAAGCTGATTACGCAATATGAGACATGTGATATAGTTACATAACTTTAGATTATACCAAATATAGTTATTTTGGTAGGATATAAGCATGATATCATCACATAAGGAAAGGATTAATATTTCAAGCCAAAGATATGTAATAAAAAGTGTTTTAAGAGATGTGTTCAATCAAACCTTGTCAAACAAGCTCCAGGTCAAGATGACCGTATAAACAATAAAAGAATAGCAGATGTGGAATAGAACATCAATTACTCATTCCAAGCTTGCATAACGGATTGTGTAACTGATTACATAACTATATTAGAATATAATGAACTTTTGTCTAACTATTCGAGGAGTAACTATCAAGGAGACAAAATGGCTTCTCTAACAACACCCACCAGGGCCACGGAGTCGAGCCCCGCCACCACTGACGTCCCCCGGACTAGTCCGGCCCGGCACCGGGTGTCCCATAGCCCTGAGGTGGGCGAGTCAACTTTTGGCGTCACGAACAGGATTTCGTGCCCGGTCCCACCGGGTACTGTGCGCCTGCAGAAACTGTGCTTAAAAGACTGTGTTACGGTTTGCAAACTGCCGCCGCCATTAGCCTCGCCGAGCGCAGGAAGAAGGGGGGCGTGCCTGACAAAGAGCGCGAAGGGAGCCCGCCATCAGAGCAGAGCGCCGTTAACCCCGCGCGACCCAGAAGGGAATTTGAAAAGTGAACGGAGCCTGGTAAGGTTCACTAAGGGGGAGGAAGATGTCCGACTCGGAGGGAGGGCAGGTGGCTGCCATAGCCCGAGAAGCCGCAGCACCAGCCGAAGCAATCCCAGTCGCCGTCGCCCCCAGCCCCCGCTGTAGCGCCGGTAATGCCGATCACAATGCCGTACATCCCAGGAGCAGAATGGCTGCCGCAGTACTCCGGGGAGTCCCATTCCTTGAGCGACTTCAGAGAAAGGCTGCACAGCTTGTTCCGGGTGTATCCGCTGACTGAGAGCCAGAAGGTGGGCATATTAATGGGGCAGCTAGCCGGCGCGGCCCAGCGTGAAGTGAAGTCCTGGCCTGATACAGATAAAGGGACAGCAACCCATATACTGGCCAAGCTAAAGAGTACTTTTGACACCCGCACCGCAGCAGAAATAAAGATGAGATTCTTTGGGTGCAAACAACGGGCCACAGACAGCATAAGGGACTATGCCTTAAACTTGCAGGAGGCCCTGAAGGCAGTTAAACAGGTGGACCCAGAGAGTGTATGTGAAGAAGACAAACTCCTAACTTAGCAGTTCATAGAGGGGCTCCTGTCAGATGCCCACAGGACCCAGCTGCGTATCATGGTCCTGCAGAACCCTGCTCTGGACTTTGCAAAGTTTAAGGACCAGGCCATCCGGGTACTGAGAGAATCTACACCGAATGACACAGTACCCCTCCGGCCTCTTGCTATCACGTACCCAGGGGTGGTGCCTGCAACAAGAGCCGCTGCAGGGGCTGAGGCGCAGTCCCTGGATAAGGATCCCACTGCAGAGCTCAGACAGCAGGTCCAGGAACTGACCAAGACTGTAGCTGCCCTTGCCAAGACCGTGCAGTCTCTACAAGTGACCCCATCGCCTGCAAGAATCGAGTTGGCCTCCAGCCCAGATGACGTCCCATGGATGCGACAGAGGAGGATTCCGCCGACCCGAGGAAAAGATACAGACCGGTATGATTCAACGGGACAACCGATCTGCCGCCGCTGCAGTCAGGCGGGCCATATTGCAAGACACCGTCCTTTAAATGGGCCGAGCCTGGGGCCAGGAGCCAACCCCCAGGTGTAAGGAAGCCCGGCTCAACCCCCAGTCGCAGCAAGTATGTGGGAGGACGCCTGGTCCTTCCTATTGTGCTGGATGGGATCCCTTTGAATGCCCTCCTGGATACGGGGTCCCAGGTAACAACCATCCCTTATAAACTGTACAAAAGATATTGGGCTGATTCAGACATTGACCATGGCCCAGATGATGATTTAACAATTGTGGCCAGTAATGGTCAGCCCTTACCTCAAATTGGGTATAAAGAAGTAACCATTAAAGTGGGGCGGGTAGAATTGCCATGTCAGGGGATGATAATTGTAGATATTGATCGCAAAGAATCTGACCCACTGCTAACCATTGTATAATGAAGAGGGAAGAGTTCTGCCCAGCGCAAGAAGGAGAGATACGTCAGTAAATTTCCAGGTGCTTTATTCTGCTTGGTTTCCAATAAAAACGGTCATATAAACATATGAACAGTTAAGACATAGTCCTCCATGGATATTGACACAACAGCGACGCGTTTCGGCTACTGGAGTGTAGCCTTTGACTTGACAAAAATTACATGTGGGCACCGACTCCACCCCCTCACACCAAAAGCATGGGGTTTACCGGGTGGTACAGGAGTATGAGCGGGTCTTCAGCAAACACCCCCTAGATTTTGGGCAGGTAAAAGGAGTTAAACATCAAATCCCCACGGGTGATCATCATCCCATTAAAGAGAGATACCGCCCTGTACCCCCAGCACAGTATCAGCGTGCCAAAGAAATGTTACGGGAAATGAAGGAGGCTGGGGTTATCAGAGATAGCTGTAGCCCTTGGGCAGCTCCACTAGTGCTCGTAAAGAAAAAAGATGGTACAATGAGAATGTGCGTAGATTACAGACAAATTAACCGCATTACACATAAAGATGCTTATCCACTACCCAGAATAGAGGAGTCACTAACAGCCTTAAAGTCAGCTAACTATTTCTCCACCTTGGATCTCACCAGTGGGTATTGGCAGGTTCCCGTGGCAGAGGCGGACAAGGAGAAGACTGCATTCACGACGCCAATGGGCCTCTGCGAGTTCAACTGTATGCCATTCGGGCTCTGCAACGCCCCAGGGACATTCCAAAGGTTCATGGAGTGCTGCTTGGGCCACCACAACTTTGAAACCGTGCTGTTGTACCTGGATGACGTCATAGTCTACTCCAAGACTTATGAAGACCACCTGAGGCACTTAGCAGAAGTGTTTGAGTCCTTGTCGGAATATGGCCTGAAGATAAAGCCGTCCAAATGTCACCTCTTGAAGCCAAAGGTACAGTACCTGGGTCATGTGGTCAGCGCAGAAGGTGTGGCACCTGATCCGGAGAAAGTCACCGTAATCAAGGACTGGCCAAGACCCACCACGGTAAAGGAGGTGCGGCAGTTCCTTGGGCTGGTGGGCTACTACCGAAGGTTCATTGATGGTTTCACAAAGATAGCAGCGCCCCTTCAAGATCTCCTGGTGGGCGTGACAAAACAAATACTTTAATTGCTCCCAAGTCACCAGCCATATTAAACTGACACCCACCAGGGCCACGGAGTCGGGCCCCGCCACCACTGACGTCCCCCGGACTAGTCCGGCCTGGCACCGGGTGTCCCATAGCTCTGGGGTGGGCGAGTCACATCCAAAAAGTGTCTGCTATACTAAATTAGTGTCCTACTGGCGCCAAGCAAGTTCCACCATCTCTGCATTCTACCCTCCTGCACACTTTTAGCTACGCTATTTTTATAGCAGTGCTGAAACTTAGTGGCATCCAAAAAATGTCTGCTATACAATATTACTGTCCCACCGGTGCCAAGCAAGTTCCACCACCTCTGCCTTCTACCCTCCTACACATTTTAGCTACGCTATTTTTATAGCAAACAGTGCTTAAACTTTGTGGCATCCAAAAAGTGCCTGCTATACTAAATTAGTGTCCCACTGGTGCCAAGCCAGTTCCACCACCTCTGCTTTCTACCCTCCTGCACATTTTAACTACGCTATTTTTATAGAAAACAGTGCTGAAACTTAGTGGCATCCAAAAATGTCTGCTATACAAAATTAGTGTCCTACTGGTGCCAAGCAAGTTCCACCACCTCTGCCTTCTACCCTCCTGCACATTTTAGCTACGCTATTTTTATAGCAAACGGTGCTGAAACTTAATGGCATCCAAAACGTGTCTGCTATACTAAATTAGTGTCCTACTGGCGCCAAGCAAGTTCCACCATCTCTGCATTCTACCCTCCTGCCCACTTGTAGCTACGCTATTTTTATAGTAAACAGTGCTGAAACTTAGTGGCATCCAAAATTTTTCTGCTATACAAAATTAGTGTCCCACTGGTGCCAAGCAACCAAGCAAGTTCCACCACCTCTGCTTTCTACCCTCCTGCACATTTTAGCTACGCTATTTTTATAGTAAACAGTGCTGAAACTTAGTTGCATCCAAAAAGTGTCTGCTGTACTAAATTAGTGTCCCACTGGTGCCAAGCAAGTTCCACCACCTCTGCTTTCTACCCTCCTGCACATTTTAGCTACGCTATTTTTATAGCAAACAGTGCTAAAACTTAGTGGCATCCAAAACGTGTCTGCTATACTAAATTAGTGTCCTACTGGTGCCAAGCAAGTTCCACCATCTCTGTATTCTTCCCTCCTGCACACTTTTAGCTACGCTATTTTTATAGCAGTGCTGAAACTTAGTGGCATCCAAAAAATGTCTGCTATACTAAATTAGTGTCCCACTGGTGCCAAGCAAGTTCCACCACCTCTGCCTTCTACCCTCCTGCACATTTTTGCTACGCTGTTTTTATAGCAAACAGTGCTTAAACTTTGTGGCATCCAAAAAATGTCTGCTATACTAAATTAGTGTCCCACTGGTGCCAAGCAAGTTCCACCATCTCTGCATTCTACCCTCCTACACATTTTTAGCTATGCTATTTTTATAGCAGTACTGAAACTTAGTGGCATCCAAAAAGTGTCTGCTATACTAAATTAGTGTCCTACTGGTGCCAAACAAGTTCCACCATCTCTGTATTCTACCCTCCTGCACACTTTTAGCTACGCTATTTTTCTAGCAAACAGTGCTTAAACTTTGTGGCATCCAAAAAATGTCTGTTATACTAAATTAGTGTCCCACTGGTGCCAAGCAAGTTCCACCACCTCTGCTTTCTACCCTCCTGCACATTTTAGCTACGCTATTTTTATAGTAAACAGTGCTGAAACTTAGTGGTATCCAAAAAGTGTCTGCTATACTAAATTAGTATCACACTGGTGCTAAGCAAGTCCCACCACCTCTGCCTTCTACCCTCCTGCACATTTTTGCTACGCTATTTTTATAGCAAACAGGGCTGAAACTTAGTGGCATCCAAAAAGTGTCTGCTATACCAAATTAGTGTCCCACTGGTGCCAAGCAAGTTTCAAAACCCCTGCCTTCTACCCTCCTGCACATTTTAGCTACGCTATTTTTATAGCAAACAGTGCTAAAACTTAGTGGCATCCAAAACGTGTCTGCTATACTAAATTAGTGTCCTACTGCTGCCAAGCAAGTTCCACCATCTCTGTATTCTTCCCTCCTGCACACTTTTAGCTACGCTATTTTTATAGCAGTGCTGAAACTTAGTGGCATCCAAAAAGTGTCTGCTATATCTAAATTAGTGTCCCACTGGTGCCAAGCAAGTTCCACCACCTCTGATTTCTACCCTCCTGCACAATTTAGCTACGCTATTTTTATAGCATACAGTGCTGAAACTTAGTGGCATCCAAAACGTGTCTGCGATACTAAATTAGTGTCCTACTGGTGTCAAGCAAGTTCCACCAACTCTGCATTCTACCCTCCTGCACACTTTTAGCTATGCTATTTTTATAGCAGTGCTGAAACTTAGTGGCATCCAAAAAATGTCTGCTTTACAATATTAGTGTCCCACTGGTGTCAAGGAAGTTCCACCACCTCTGCCTTCTACCCTCCTGCATATTTTTGCTACGCTATTTTATAGCAAACAGTGCTTAAACTTTCTGGCTTCCAAAAAGTGCCGGCTATACTACATTAATGTCCCACTGGTCCCAAGGAAGTTCCACCACCTCTGCTTTCTACCCTTCTGCACATTTTAGCTACGCTATTTTTATAGCAAACAGTGCTAAAACTTAGTGGCATCCAAAACGTGTCTGCTATACTAAATTCGTGTCCTACTGGTGCCAAGCAAGTAACACCATCTCTGCATTCTACCCTCCTACACATTTTTAGCTACGCTATTTTTATAGAAGTACTGAAACTTAGTGGCATTCAAAAAGTGTCTGCTATACTAAATCAGTGTCCCACTGTTGCGAAGAAAGTTTCACCACCTCTACATTCTACCCTTCTGCACATTTTAGCTACGCTAATTTTATAGCAAACAGTGCTAAAACTTGTTGGCATCCAAAAAGTGTCTGCTATATTAAATTAGTGTCACACTGGTGCCAAGCAAGTTCTACCACCTCTGCCTTCTACCCTCCTGCACATTTTTGCTACGCTATTTTTATAGTAAACAGTGCTGAAACTTAGTGGTATCCAAAAAAGTGTCTGCTATACTAAATTAGTGTCACACTGGTGCTAATCAAGTCCCACCATCTCTGCCTTCTACCCTCCTGCACATTTTTGCTACGCTATTTTTATAGCAAACAGTGCTGAAACTTAGTGGCATCCAAAAAGTGTCTGCTATACCAAATTAGTGTCCCACTGGTGCCAAGCAAGTTTCAAAACCCCTGCCTTCTACCCTCCTGCACATTTTTGCTACGCTATTTTTATAGCAAACAGTGCTGAAACTTAGTGGCATCCAAAAAGTGTCTGCTATACTAAATTAGTGTCCTACTGGTGCCAAGAAAGTTCCATCATCTCTGCTTTCTACCCTCCTGCACATTTTAGCTACGCTATTTTTATAGCAAACAGTGCTGAAAGTTAGTGGCATCCAAAAAGTGTCTGCTATACTAAATTAGTGTCCCACTGGTGCCAAGCAAGTTCCACTACCTCTGCATTCTACCCTCCTGCACATTTTAGCTATGCTATTTTTATAGAAAATAGTGCTGAAACTTAGTGGCATCCAAAACGTGTCTGCTATACTAAATTAGTGTCCCACTGGTGCCAAGCAAGTTCCACTACCTCTGCTTTCTACCCTCCTGCACCTTTTAGCTATGCTATTTTTATGGCAAATAGTGCTGAAACTTAGTGGCATCCAAAACGTGTCTGCTATACTAAATTAGTGTCCTTCTGGTGCCAAACAAGTTCCACCATCTCTGTATTCTACCCTCCTGCACACTTTTAGCTACGCTATTTTTATAGCAGTGCTGAAGCTTAGTGGCATCCAAAAAATGTCTGCTACACAATATTAGTGTCCCACTGGTGCCAAGCAAGTTCCACCACCTCTGCCTTCTACCCTCTTGCATATTTTTGCTACGCTATTTTTATAGCAAACAGTGCTTAAACTTTGTGGCATCCAAAAAGTGCCTGCTATACTAAATTAGTGTACTACTGGTGCCAAGCAAGTTCCGCCATCTCTGCATTCTACCCTCCTGCACACTTTTAGCTACGCTATTTTTATATCAAACAGTGCTGAAACTTAGTGGCATCCAAAAAGTGTCTGCTATACTAAATTAGTGTCCCACTGGTGCCAAGCAAGTTCCACCACCTCTCTTTTCTACCCTCCTGCACATTTTAGCTACGCTATGTTTATAGAAAACGTGCTGAAACTTAGTGGCATCCAAAAAATTTCTGCTATACTAAATTAGTGTCCTACTGGTGCCAAACAAGTTCCACCATCTCTGCATTCTACCCTCCTGCACACTTTTAGCTACGCTATTTTTATATAAAACAGTGCTGAAAGTTAGTGGCATCCAAAAAGTGTCTGCTATACTAAATTAGTGTCCCACTGGTGCCAAGCAAGTTCCACTACCTCTGCATTGTACCCTCCTGCACATTTTAGCTATGCTATTTTTATGGCAAATAGTGCTGAAACTTAGTGGCATCCAAAACGTGTCTGCTATACTAAATTAGTGTCCTACTGGTGCCAAAGAAGTTCCACCATCTCTGTATTCTACCCTCCTGCACACTTTTAGCTACGCTATTTTTATACCAGTGCTGAAACTTAGTGGCATCCAAAAAATGTCTGCTATACAATATTAGTGTCCCACTGGTGCCAAGCAAGTTCCACCACCTCTGCTTTCTACCCTCCTGCACATTTTAGCTACGCTATTTTTATAGAAAACAGTGCTGAAACTTAGTGGCATCCAAAAATGTTCTACTGTACTTAATTAGTGTCCCACTGGTGCCAAGCAAGTTCCTCCACCTCTGGTTTCTACCCTCTTGCACATTTTTGCTACGCTATTTTTATAGCAAACAGTGTTGAAACTTAGTGGCATCCAAAAAGTGTCTGCTATACCAAATTAGTGTCCCACTGGTGCCAAGCAAGTTCGAACACCCCTGCCTTCTACCCTCCTGCACATTTTTGCTATGCTATTTTTATAACAAACAGTGCTAAAATTTAGTGGCATCCAAAAAGTGTCTGCTATACTAAATTAGTGTCCCACGGGTGCCAAGCAAGTTCCACCACCTCTGCCTTCTACGCTCCTGCACATTTTAGCTACACTATTTTGATAGCAAACAATGCAGAAACTTAGTGGCATCCAAAAAGTGTCTGCTATAATAAATTAGTGTCTCACGGGTGCCAAGCAAGTTCCACCACCTCTGCCTTCTACCCTCCTTCCTATTTTTGCTGCGCTAGTTTTATAGTAAACAGTGCTGAAACTTAGTGGTATCCATAAAGAGTCTGCTATACTAAATTAGTGTCCCACTGGTGCCAAGCAAGTTCCACCATGTCTGCATTCTACCCTCCTGCACACTTTTAGCAACGCTATTTTTATAGCAGTGCTGAAACTTCGTGGCATCAAAAAAGTGTATGCTATACTAAATTAGTGTCTCACTGTTGACAACCAAGTTCCACCACCTCTGCACTCTACCCTCTTGTATATTTTTGCTACGCTATTTTTATAGCAAACAGTGCTAAAACTTAGTGGCATCCAAAAAGTGTCTGCTATACTAAATTAGTGTCCCACGGGTGCCAAGCAAGTTCCACCACCTCTGCCTTCTACCCTCCTTCCTATTTTTGCTGCGCTATTTTTATTGTAAACAGTGCTTAAACTTAGTGGTATCCATAAAGTGTCTGCTATACTAAATTAGTGTCCTACTGGTGCCAAGCAAGTTCCACTATCTCTGCATTCTACCCTTCTGCACATTTTTGCTACGCTATCTTTATAACAAACAGTGCTTAAACTTTGTGGCATCCAAAAAATGTCTGCTATACTAAATTAGTGTCCTACTGGTGCCAAGCAAGTTCCACCATCTCTGCATTCTACCCTCCTGCACACTTTTAGCCACGCTATATTTTATATCAAACAGTGCTGAAACTTAGTGGCATCTAAAAAGTGTCTGCTATACTAAATTAGTGTCCCACTGGAGCCAAGAAAGTTCCACCATCTCTGCATTCTACCCTCCTGCACACTTTTAGCTACGCTATTTTTTATATCAAACAGTGCTGAAACTTAGTGGCATCTAAAAAGTGTCTGCTATACTAAATTAGTGTCCCACTGGAGCCAAGCAAGTTCCACCACCTCTGCCTTCTACCCTTCTGCACATTTTAGCTACGCTAATTTTATAGCAAACAGTGCTAAAACTTGTTGGCATCCAAAAAGTGTGTGCTATAATAAATTAGTGTCCCACTGGTGCCAAGCAAGTTCCACCACCTCTGTTTTCTACCCTCCTGCACATTTTAGCTACACTATTTTTATAGAAAACAGTGCTGAAACTTTGTGGCATCCAAAAAGTGTCTGCTATACTAAATTAGTATCCCACTTGTGGCAAGCAAGTTCCACCACCTCTGCTTTCTACCCTCCTGCACATTTTAGGTACGCTAATTTTTTTATAGCAAACAGTGCTAAAACTTCGTGGCATCCAAAAAGTGTCTGCTATACTAAATTAGTGTCCCACTGGTGCCAAGCAAGTTCCACCACCTCTGCTTTCTACCCTCCTGCACATTTTAGCTACGCTATTTTTATAGAAAACAGTGCTGAAACTTATTGGCATCCAAAAATTTTTTGCTATACCTAGTTAGCGTCCCACTAGTGCCAAGCAAGTTCCACCACCTCAGCCTTCCTCCCTCTTGCACATTTTTGCTACGCTATTTTTATAGCAAACAGTGCTGAAACTTAGTGGCATCCAAATAGTGTCTGCTATACTAAATTAGTGACCCTCTGGTGCCAAACAAGTTCCACAACCTCTGCCTTCTACCCTCCTGCACATTTTAGCTAAGCTATTTTTATAGCAAACAGTGCTGAAACTTAGTGGTATCCAAAAAGTGTCTGCTATACTAAATTAGTGTCACACTGGTGCTAAGCAAGTCCCACCACCGTTGCCTTCTACCCTCCTGCACATTTTTGCTATGCTATTTTTATAGCAAACAGTGCTGAAACTTAGTGGCATCCAAAAAGTGTCTGCTATACCAGATTAGTGTCCCACTGGTGCCAAGCAAGTTTCAAAACCCCTGCTTTCTACCTTCCTGCACATTTTAGCTACGCTACTTTTATAGCAAACAGTGCTAAAACTTAGTGGCATCCAAAAAGTGTCTGCTATACTAAATTAGTGTCCTACTGGTGCCAAGCAAGTTCCACCATCTCTGCATTCTACCCTCCTACACATTTTTAACTACGCTATTTTTATAGCAGTACTGAAACTTAGTGGCATCCAAAAAGTGTCTGCTATACTAAATTAGTGTCCCACTTGTGGCAAGCAAGTTCCACCACCTCTGCTTTCTACCCTCCTGCACATTTTAGGTACGCTATTTTTTATAGCAAACAGTGCTAAAACTTCGTGGCATCCAAAAAGTGTCTGCTATACTAAATTAGTGTCCCACTGGTGCCAAGCAAGTTCCACCACCTCTGCTTTCTACCCTCCTGCACATTTTAGCTACGCTATTTTTATAGAAAACAGTGCTGAAACTTATTGGCATCCAAACATTTTTCGCTATACCTAGTTACTGTCCCACTAGTGCCAAGCAAGTTCCACCACCTCTGTCTTCCTCCCTCTTGCACATTTTTGCTACGCTATTTTTATAGGAAACAGTGCTGAAACTTAGTGGCATCCAAAAAGTGTCTGCTATACTAAATTAGTGTCCCACTGGTGCCAAGCAAGTTCCACCACCTCTCTTTTCTACCCTCCTGCACATTTTAGCTACGCTATTTTTATAGAAAACGTGCTGAAACTTAGTGGCATCCAAAAAATTTCTGCTATACTAAATTAGTGTCCTACTGGTGCCAAACAAGTTCCACCATCTCTGCATTCTACCCTCCTGCACACTTTTAGCTACGCTATTTTTATATCAAACAGTGCTGAAAGTTAGTGGCATCCAAAAAGTGTCTGCTATACTAAATTAGTGTCCCACTGGTGCCAAGCAAGTTCCACTACCTCTGCTTTCTACCCTCCTGCACCTTTTAGCTATGCTATTTTTATGGCAAATAGTGCTGAAACTTAGTGGCATCCAAAACGTGTCTGCTATACTAAATTAGTGTCCTTCTGGTGCCAAACAAGTTCCACCATCTCTGTATTCTACCCTCCTGCACACTTTTAGCTACGCTATTTTTATAGCAGTGCTGAAGCTTAGTGGCATCCAAAAAATGTCTGCTACACAATATTAGTGTCCCACTGGTGCCAAGCAAGTTCCACCACCTCTGCCTTCTACCCTCTTGCATATTTTTGCTACGCTATTTTTTATAGCAAACAGTGCTAAAACTTCGTGGCATCCAAAAAGTGTCTGCTATACTAAATTAGTGTCCCACTGGTGCCAAGCAAGTTCCACCACCTCTGCTTTCTACCCTCCTGCACATTTTAGCTACGCTATTTTTATAGAAAACAGTGCTGAAACTTATTGGCATCCAAACATTTTTCGCTATACCTAGTTACTGTCCCACTAGTGCCAAGCAAGTTCCACCACCTCTGTCTTCCTCCCTCTTGCACATTTTTGCTACGCTATTTTTATAGGAAACAGTGCTGAAACTTAGTGGCATCCAAAAAGTGTCTGCTATACTAAATTAGTGTCCCACTGGTGCCAAGCAAGTTCCACCACCTCTCTTTTCTACCCTCCTGCACATTTTAGCTACGCTATTTTTATAGAAAACGTGCTGAAACTTAGTGGCATCCAAAAAATTTCTGCTATACTAAATTAGTGTCCTACTGGTGCCAAACAAGTTCCACCATCTCTGCATTCTACCCTCCTGCACACTTTTAGCTACGCTATTTTTATATCAAACAGTGCTGAAAGTTAGTGGCATCCAAAAAGTGTCTGCTATACTAAATTAGTGTCCCACTGGTGCCAAGCAAGTTCCACTACCTCTGCTTTCTACCCTCCTGCACCTTTTAGCTATGCTATTTTTATGGCAAATAGTGCTGAAACTTAGTGGCATCCAAAACGTGTCTGCTATACTAAATTAGTGTCCTTCTGGTGCCAAACAAGTTCCACCATCTCTGTATTCTACCCTCCTGCACACTTTTAGCTACGCTATTTTTATAGCAGTGCTGAAGCTTAGTGGCATCCAAAAAATGTCTGCTACACAATATTAGTGTCCCACTGGTGCCAAGCAAGTTCCACCACCTCTGCCTTCTACCCTCTTGCATATTTTTGCTACGCTATTTTTATAGCAAACAGTGCTTAAACTTTGTGGCATCCAAAAAGTGCCTGCTATACTAAATTAGTGTCCTACTGGTGCCAAGCAAGTTCCGCCATCTCTGCATTCTACCCTCCTGCACACTTTTAGCTACGTTATTTTTATATCAAACAGTGCTGAAACTTAGTGGCATCCAAAAAGTGTCTGCTATACTAAATTAGTGTCCCACTGGTGCCAAGCAAGTTCCACCATCTCTGCATTCTACCCTCCTGCACACTTTTAGCTACGCTATTTTTATATCAAACAGTGCTGAAAGTTAGTGGCATCCAAAAAGTGTCTGCTATACTAAATTAGTGTCCCACTGGTGCCAAGCAAGTTCCACTACCTCTGCATTGTACCCTCCTGCACATTTTAGCTATGCTATTTTTATGGCAAATAGTGCTGAAACTTAGTGGCATCCAAAAAGTGTCTGCTATACTAAATTAGTGTCCCACTTGTGGCAAGCAAGTTCCACCACCTCTGCTTTCTACCCTCCTGCACATTTTAGGTACGCTATTTTTTATAGCAAACAGTGCTAAAACTTCGTGGCATCCAAAAAGTGTCTGCTATACTAAATTACTGTCCCACTGGTGCCAAGCAAGTTCCACCACCTCTGCTTTCTACCCTCCTGCACATTTTAGCTACGCTATTTTTATAGAAAACAGTGCTGAAACTTATTGGCATCCAAACATTTTTCGCTATACCTAGTTACTGTCCCACTAGTGCCAAGCAAGTTCCACCACCTCTGTCTTCCTCCCTCTTGCACATTTTTGCTACGCTATTTTTATAGCAAACAGTGCTGAAACTTAGTGGCATCCAAAAAGTGTCTGCTATACCAGATTAGTGTCCCACTGGTGCCAAGCAAGTTTCAAAACCCCTGCCTTCTACCCTCCTGCACATTTTTGCTACGCTATTTTTATAGCAAACAGTGCTGAAACTTAGTGGCATCCAAAAAGTGTCTGTCCCACTGGTGCCAAGCAAGTTCCACCACCTCTGCCTTCTACCCTCCTGCACAGTTTAGCTACGCAATTTTTATAGCAAACAGTGCTTAAACTTTGTGGCATCCAAAAAATGTCTGCTATACTAAATTAGTGTCCTACTGGTGCCAAGCAAATTCCACCAACTCTGCATTCTACCCTCCTGCATATTTTTGCTACGCTATTTTATGGCAAACAGTGCTGAAACTTTCTGGCTTCCAAAAAGAGTCGGCTACACTAAATTAGTGTCCCACTGGTCCCAAGGACGTTCCACCACCTCTGCTTCCTACCCTTCTGCACATTTTAGCTACGCTATTTTTATAGCAAACAGTGCTAAAACTTATTGGCATCCAAAAAGTGTCTGCTATACTAAATTAGTGTCCTACTGGTGCCAAGCAAGTTCCACCATCTCTGCATTCTACCCTCCTGCACACTTTTAGCTACGCTATTTTTATATCAAACAGTGCTAGAACTTAGTGGCATCCAAAAAGTGTCTGCTATACTAAATTAGTGTCCCACTGGTGCTAAGCAAGTTCCACCACCTCTGTTTTCTACCCTCCTGCACATTTTAGCTACGCTATTTTTATAGAAAATAGTGCTGAAACTTAGTGGCATCCAAAAAGTGTCTGATATACTAAATTAGTGTTCTACTGGTGCCAAACAAGTTCCACCATCTCTGCATTCTACCCTCCTGCACACTTTTAGCTACGCTATTTTTATATCAAACAGTGCTGAAAGTTATTGGCATCCAAAAAGTGTCTGCTATACTAAATTAGTGTCCCACTGGTGCCAAGAAAGTTCCATCACCTCTGCTTTCTACCCTCCTGCACATTTTAGCTACGCTATTTTTATAGCAAACAGTGCTGAAACTTAGTGGCATTCAAAAAGTGTCTGCTATACTAAATTAGTGTCCCACTGGTGTCAAGCAAGTTCCACTACCTCTGCATTGTACCCTCCTGCACATTTTAGCTATGCTATTTTTATAGCAAATAGTGCTGAAACTTAGTGGCATCCAAAACGTGTCTGCTATACTAAATTAGTGTCCTACTGGTGCCAAACAAGTTCCACCATCTCTGTATTCTATCCTCCTGCACACTTTTAGCTACGCTATTTTTATAGCAAACAGTGCTGAAACTTTGTGGCATCCAAAAAATGTCTGCTATACTAAATTAGTGTCCCACTGGTGCCAAGAAAGTTCCATCACCTCTGCTTTCTACCCTCCTGCACATTTTAGCTACGCTATTTTTATAGCAAACAGTGCTGAAACTTAGTGGCATTCAAAAAGTGTCTGCTATACTAAATTATTGTCCCACTGGTGCCAAGCAAGTTCCACCATGTCTGCATTCTACCCTCCTGCACAGTTTTAGCAACGCTATTTTTATAGCAGTGCTGAAACTTAGTGGCATCCAAAAAGTGTCTGCTTTACTAAATTAGTGTCCTACTGGTGCCAAGCAAGTTCCACCATCTCTGCATTCTACCCTCCTGCACATTTTTAGCTATGCTTTTTTTTATAGCAAACAGTGCTGAAACTTCGTGGCATCAAAAAAGTGTATGCTATACTAAATTAGTGTCTCACTGTTGACAACCAAGTTCCACCACCTCTGCACTCTACCCTCCTGCATATTTTTGCTACGCTATTTTTATAGCAAACAGTGCTAAAACTTAGTGGCATCCAAAAAGTGTCTGCTATACTAAATTAGTGTCCCACGGGTGCCAAGCAAGTTCCACCACCTCTGCCTTCTACCCTCCTTCCTATTTTTGCTGCACTATTTTTATTGTAAACAGTGCTTAAACTTAGTGGTATCCATAAAGTGTCTGCTATACTAAACTAGTGTCCAACTGTTGACAATCAAGTTCCACCATCTCTGCATTCTACCCTCCTACACATTTTTAGCTACGCTATTTTTATAGCAGTACTGAAACTTAGTGGCATCCAAAAAGTGTCTGCTATACTAAATTAGTGTCCCACTCGTTGCAAGCAAGTTCCACCACCTCTGCCTTCTACCCTTCTGCACATTTTAGCTACGCTAATTTTACAGCAAACAGTGCTAAAACTTGTTGGCATCCAAAAAGTGTCTGCTATAATAAATTAGTGTCACACGGGTGCCAAGCATGTTCCACCACCTCTGCCTTCTACCCTTCTGCACATTTTTGCTACGCTATCTTTATAACAAACAGTGCTTAAACTTTGTGGCATCCAAAAAATGTCTGCTATACTAAATTAGTGTCCTACTGTGCCAAGCAAGTTCCACCATCTCTGCATTCTACCCTCCTGCACACTTTTAGCCACGCTATTTTTTATATCAAACAGTGCTGAAACTTAGTGGCATCTAAAAAGTGTCTGCTATACTAAATTAGTGTCCCACTGGAGCCAAGAAAGTTCCACCATCTCTGCATTCTACCCTCCTGCACACTTTTAGCTACGCTATTTTTTATATTAAACAGTGCTGAAACTTAGTGGCATCTAAAAAGTGTCTGCTATACTAAATTAGTGTCCCACTGGAGCCAAGCAAGTTCCACCACCTCTGCCTTCTACCCTTCTGCACATTTTAGCTACGCTAATTTTATAGCAAACAGTGCTAAAACTTGTTGGCATCCAAAAAGTGTGTGCTATAATAAATTAGTGACCCACTGGTGCCAAGCAAGTTCCACCACCTCTGTTTTCTACCCTCCTGCACATTTTAGCTACACTATTTTTATAGAAAACAGTGCTGAAACTTTGTGGCATCCAAAAAGTGTCTGCTATACTAAATTAGTATCCCACTTGTGGCAAGCAAGTTCCACCACCTCTGCTTTCTACCCTCCTGCACATTTTAGGTACGCTATTTTTTTATAGCAAACAGTGCTAAAACTTCGTGGCATCCAAAAAGTGTCTGCTATACTAAATTAGTGTCCCACTGGTGCCAAGCAAGTTCCACCACCTCTGCTTTCTACCCTCCTGCACATTTTAGCTACGCTATTTTTATAGAAAACAGTGCTGAAACTTATTGGCATCCAAAAATTTTTTGCTATACCTAGTTAGTGTCCCACTAGTGCCAAGCAAGTTCCACCACCTCTGCCTTCCTCCCTCTTGCACATTTTTGCTACGCTATTTTTATAGCAAACAGTGCTGAAACTTAGTGGCATCCAAATAGTGTCTGCTATACCAAATTAGTATCCCACTGGTGCCAAACAAGTTCCACAACCTCTGCCTTCTACCCTCCTGCACATTTTAGCTAAGCTATTTTTATAGCAAACAGTGCTGAAACTTAGTGGTATCCAAAAAGTGTCTGCTATACTAAATTAGTGTCACACTGGTGCTAAGCAAGTCCCACCACCTTTGCCTTCTACCCTCCTGCACATTTTTGCTATGCTATTTTTATAGCAAACAGTGCTGAAACTTAGTGGCATCCAAAAAGTGTCTGCTATACCAGATTAGTGTCCCACTGGTGCCAAGCAAGTTTCAAAACCCCTGCCTTCTACCCTCCTGCACATTTTTGCTACGCTATTTTTATAGCAAACAGTGCTGAAACTTAGTGGCATCCAAAAAGTGTCTGGTATACTAAATTAGTGTCCCACTGGTGCCAAGCAAGTTCCACCACCTCTGCTTTCTACCTTCCTGCACATTTTAGCTACGCTATTTTTATAGCAAACAGTGCTAAAACTTAGTGGCATCCAAAAAGTGTCTGCTATACTAAATTAGTGTCCTACTGGTGCCAAGCAAGTTCCACCATCTCTGCATTCTACCCTCCTACCCATTTTTAACTACGCTATTTTTATAGCAGTACTGAAACTTAGTGGCATCCAAAAAGTGTCTGCTATACTAAATTAGTGTCCCACTTGTGGCAAGCAAGTTCCACCACCTCTGCTTTCTACCCTCCTGCACATTTTAGGTACGCTATTTTTTTATAGCAAACAGTGCTAAAACTTCGTGGCATCCAAAAAGTGTCTGCTATACTAAATTAGTGTCCCACTGGTGCGAAGAAAGTTTCACCACCTCCACATTCTACCCTTTTGCACATTTTAGCTACGCTAATTTTATAGCAACAAACAGTGCTAAAACTTGTTGGCATCCAAAAAGTGTCTGCTATACTAAATTAGTGTCCCACTGGTGCCAAGCAAGTTCCACCACCTCTGTTTTCTACCCTCCTGCACATTTTAGCTACGCTATTTTTATAGCAAACAGTGCTGAAACTTTGTGGCATCCAAAAAGTGCCTGCTATACTAAATTAGTGTCCCACTGGTGCCAAGCAAGGTCCACCACCTCTGCATTCTACCCTCCTGCACATTTTAGCTACGCTATTTTTATAACAAACAGTGCTGAAACTTCGTGGCATCCAAAAAGTGTCTGCTATACTAAATTAGTGTGCAATGTTGCCAACAAAGTTTCACCACCTCTGCATTGTACCTTCCTGCACATTTTAGCTACGCAATTTTTATGGCAAACAGTGCTGAAACTTAGTGGCATCCAAAAAGTGTCTGCTATACTAAATTAGTGTCCCACTGGTGCCTAGCAAGTTCCACCACCTCTGCTTTCTTCCCTCCTGCACATTTTAGCTACGCTATTTTTATAGCAAACAGTGCTAAAACTTCGTGGCATCCAAAAAGTGCCTGCTATAGTAAATTAGTGTCCCACTGTTGCCAAGCAAGTTCCACCACCTCTGCCTGCTATGCTCCTGCACATTTTAGCTACGCTATTTTTATAGCAAACAGTACTAAAACTTAATGGCATCCAAAAAGTGTCTGCTATATTAAATTAGTGTCCCATGGGGCCAAGCAAGTTCCATCACCTCTGCCTTCTACCCTCCTGCACATTTTTGCTTCGCTATTTTTATAGCAAACAGTGCTGAAACTTAGTGGCATCCAAAAAGTGTCTGCTATACTAAATTAGTGTCTTACTGGTGCCAATCAAGTTTCACCTCCTCTGCATTCTTCCCTCCTGCACATTTTAGCTACGTTATTTTTATAGCAAACAGTGCTGAAACTTCTTGGCATCCAAAAAGTGTCTGCTATACTAAATTAGTGTCCCACTGGTGGCAAGCAAGTTCCACCACCTCTGCATTCTACGCTCCTGCACATTTTAGCTACGCTATTTTTAAAGCAAACAGTGCTGAAACTTCGTGGCATCCAAAAAGTGTCTGCTATACTAAATTAGTGTCCCACTGGAGCCAAGCGAGTTCCACCACCTCTGCTTTCTACCCTCCTGCACATTTTATCTACGCTATTTTTATAGCAAACAGTGCTGAAACTTAGTGGCATCCAAAAAGTGTCTGCTATACTAAATTAGTGTCCTACTGGTGCAAAGAAAAGTCCACCACCTCTGCCTTCTTCCCTCTTGGGGGATGATCAAAAGAAATCGGGTTAAATGCTGCGCTAAAAACCACAATCCAAAGATATATCGTGAATTCCTTTTCTTTATTTTCACAGGCCAACGCGTTTCAAAGGCATCTCCACCTTCTTCATCAGGACAAAAGTCAGAAAGGAGTAGCATAACACATGCTGCATGCAGAGGATACATATATACAACTGAAGTAGCCACGTTTACAGAGATGACGTCAGCTGTGATGATTAAGAGTCACATGGGGAGGGCAGGAACATACAGCCAAAAAGAGAACAAAGAAAAAAAAAAAAAAAAAGGAGAAATAAAAAAAAAGAAAAAAAATGAATAAACTGAAGTGCGAATAATTAATATTAATAAAAATTTAATAATGTGAACAATTGCTATTTTTTTTTATTATTTATCAGTGTAAGTAATAATAAAAAAAAAACGAAAAAAACCCCACACCTATGGGGGAAGTGTTATTTGTGAAAATGAAAAATCATGGTAGAACATTATAATCGTCCCTTGAAAATAATGTTATAAGGAGCAATAAACTGACTGGTGCCAGAAAAACCATATAGGGTTATATAGAGGGATTTATGAAAATCATATTTAAAGATTGATTATTTATTTTTATTATTCACCAAAAAAAAGGGGATTGAATGGAGAAAAAGGTGAGTGTAAAAGGGTACAAAAATAGTTTCAAAGAATGTAAATGGGTCCTCAGAAAACAATTGTAATAGTCTTGGAGGGCCAGAAAAAGGCAAAAATCACTAGATGGAAAGGTAAAAGAACTTTTTTTTTCTTTTTTCTTTGTTCTCTTTTTGTCTGTATGTTCCTGCCCTCCCCATGTGACTCTTAGTCATCACAGCTGACGTCATCTCTGTAAACGTGGCTACTTCAGTTGTATATATGTATCCTCTGCATGCAGCATGTGTTATGCTATTCCTTTCTGACTTTTGTCCTGATGAAGAAGGTGGAGATGCCTTTGAAATGCGTAGACCTGTGAAAATAAAGAAAAGGAATTCACGATATATCTTTGGATTGTGGTTTTTAGCGCAGCATTTAACCCGATTTCTTTTGATCATCCCCCATCTTGTTGCAACTTCGGGGCTGCAGCTGACCACTTTTGTATTCATTTATTCCATGCTGACAAGGAGTTGTGCCTGTCACAACTGAAGCAGGTGAGTACCTGTCGTATTCCCTGCACCTATATCTATCGGTTAAAACCCTATGTGCGCTTTCTTTCCACAGTTTTTGCTATTCTTCCCTCCTGCACATTTTAGCTACGCTATTTTTATAGCAAACAGTGCTGAAACTTAGTGACATCCAAAAAGTGTCTGCTATACTAAATTAGTGTCCCACTGGTGCCAAGCAAGTTCCACCACCTCTGGCTTCCACCCTTCTGCACATTTTAGCTACGCTATTTTTAAAGCAAACAGTGCTGAAACTTCGTGGCATCCAAAAAGTGTCTGCTATACTAAATTAGTGTCCCACTGGTGCCAAGCAAGTTCCACCACCACTACCTTCTACTTTCCTGCACATTTTATCTACGCTATTTTTATAGCAAACAGTGCTGAAACTTAGTGGCATCCAAAAAGTGTCTGCTATTCTAAATTAGTGTCCCACTGGTGCCAAGCAAGTTCCACCACCTCTGCCTTCTACTCTCCTGCACATTTTTGCTACGCTATTTTTATAGCAAACAGTGCTGAAACTTAGTGGCATGCAAAAAGTGTCTGCTATACTAAATTAGTGTCCTACTGGTGCCAAGTAAGTTCTACCACCTCTGCTTTATACCCTCCTTCAAATTTTAGCTAGACTATTTTTATTGAAAACAGTGCTAAAACTTCGTGGCATCCAAAAAGTGTCTGCTATACTAAATTAGTGTCCCACTGGTGCAAAGCAAGTTCCACCACCTCTGCTTTCTACCCTCCTGCACGTTTTTGCTACGCTATTTTTATAGTAAACAGTGCTGAAACTTAGTGGTATCCAAAAAGTGTTTGCTATACTAAATTAGTGTCGAACTGGTGCCAAGCAAGTTCCACCACCTCTTCCTTCTACCCTCCTGCACATTTTTGCTAAGCTATTTTTATAGCAAACAGTGCTGAAACTTAGTGGCATCCAAAAAGTGTCTGCTATACTAAATTAGTGTCCTACTGGTGCCGAGAAAGTTCCACCACATCTACCTTCTTCCCTCCTGCACATTTTAGCTACGTTATTTTTATAGCAAACAGTGCTGAAACTTCGTGGCATCCAAAAAGTGTCTGCTATACTAAATTAGTGTCCCACTGGTGCCAAGCAAGTTCCACCACCTCTGCCTTCTACCCTCCTGTACATTTTAGCTACGCTATTTTTATAGCAAACAGTGCTGAAACTTATTGGCATCCAAAAAGTGTCTGCTATACTAAATTAGTGTCCTACTGGTGCCGAGAAAGTTCCACCACCTCTACCTTTTCCCTCCTGCACATTTTATCTACGCTATTTTTATAGCAAATAGTGCTGAAACTTAGTGGCATCCATAAAGTGTCTGCTATACTAAATTAGTGTCCCACTGGTGACTAGCAATTTCCACCACCTCTGCCTTCTATGCTCCTGCACATTTTTGCTATGCTATTTTTATAGCAAACAGTGCTGAAACTTCGTGGCATCCAAAAAGTGTTTGCTATACTAAATTAGTGTCCCACTGGTATCAAGCAAGTTTCACCACCTCTGCTTTTTACCCTCCTGCACATTTTAGCTACGCTATTTTTATAGCAAACAGTGCTGAAACTTAGTGGCATGCAAAAAGTGTCTGCTATACTAAATTAGTGTCCTACTGGTGCCAAGTAAGTTCTACCACCTCTGCTTTATACCCTCCTTCAAATTTTAGCTAGACTATTTTTATTGAAAACAGTGCTAAAACTTTGTGGCATCCAAAAAGTGTCTGCTATACTAAATTAGTGTCCCACTGGTGCCAAGCAAGTTCCACCACCTCTGCTCTCTACCCTCCTGCACGTTTTTGCTACGCTATTTTTATAGTAAACAGTGCTGAAACTTAGTGGTATCCAAAAAGTGTTTGCTATACTAAATTAGTGTCGAACTGGTGCCAAGCAAGTTCCACCACCTCTTCCTTCTACCCTCCTGCACATTTTTGCTAAGCTATTTTTATAGCAAACAGTGCTGAAACTTAGTGGCATCCAAAAAGTCTCTGCTATACTAAATTAGTGTCCTACTGGTGCCGAGAAAGTTCCACCACATCTACCTTCTTCCCTCCTGCACATTTTAGCTACGTTATTTTTATAGCAAACAGTGCTGAAACCTAGGGGCATTTAGAAAGTGTCTACTATACTAAATTAGTGTCCCACTGGTGCCAATCAAGTTCCACCACCTCTGCATTCTTCCCTCCTGCACATTTTAGCTACGTTATTTTTATAGCAAACAGTGCTGAAACTTCGTGGCATCCAAAAAGTGTCTGCTATACTAAATTAGTGTCCCACTGGTGCCAAGCAAGTTCCACCACCTCTGGCTTCCACCCTCCGGCACATTTTAGCTATGCTATTTTTATAGCAAACAGTGCTGAAACTTAAAGGCAACCAAAAAGTGTCTGCTATACTAAATTAGTGTCTCACTGGTGCCAAGCAAGTTCCACCACCTCTGCATTCTACCCTCCTGCACATTTTAGCTACGTTATTTATA